>NW_027479139.1:0-103145 GCF_051014685.1 Ptiloglossa arizonensis
TTATACGTAATACGTTATACGTTATACGTTATGCGTTATACGTTATACGTTATACGTTATATCGTTTATACGTTATACGTAATACGTTATACGTTATACGTTATACGTTATAGGTCATACCTTATTCGTGATACGTCATACGTTACACGTTATAGGTTATACGTTATACGTTATGCGTTATACGTTATGCGTTGTACGTTATACGTTATACGTTATACGTTATACGTTATACGTTATACGTTATACGTTATACGTTATACGTTTATACGTTATACGTTATACGTTATACGTTATACGTTATACGTTATACGTTATACGTATACGTTTATACGTTATACGTTATACGTTATACGTTATACGTTATACGTTATACGTTATACGTTATACGTTATACGTTATACGTTTATACGTTATACGTTTATACGTTATACGTTATACGTTATACGTTATACGTTATACGTTATACGTTATACGTTATACGTTATACGTTATACGTTATACGTTATACGTTATACGTTATACGTTATACGTAATACGTCATACGTTTTACGTTATACGTTATACGTTATACGTTATACGTTATACGTTATACGTTATACGATATACGTTATACGTTATACGTTATACGTTATACGTTATACGTTATACGTTATACGTTATACGTTATACGTTATACGTTATACGTTATACGTTATACGTTATACGTTATACGTTATACGTTATACGTTATACGTTATACGTTATACGTTATACGTTATACGTTATACGTTATACGTTATACGTTATACGTTATACGTTATACGTTATACGTTATACTACGTTATACGTTATACGTTATACGTTATACGTTATACGTTATACGTGATACGTTATACGTTATACGTTATACGTTATACGTTATACGTTATACGTTATACGTTATACGTTTATACGTTATACGTTATACGTTATACGGTATACGTTATACGTTATACGTTATACGTTATACGTTATACGTTATACGTTATACGTTATACGTTATACGTTATACGTTATACGTTATACGTTATACGTTATACGTTATACGTTATACGTTATACGTTATACGTTATACGTTATACGTTATACGTTATACGTTATACGTTATACGTTATACGTTATACGTTATACGTTATACGTTATACGTTATACGTTATACGTTATACGTTTATACGTTATACGATTATACGTTATACGTTATACGTTATACGTTATACGTTATACTATACGTTATACGTTATACGTTATACGTTATACGTTATACGTTATACGTTATACGTTATACGTTATACGTTATACGTTATACGTTATACGTTAATACGTTATACGTTATACGTTATACGTTGTACGTTATACGTTATACGTTATATGTTATACGTTATACGTTATACGTTATACGTTATACGTTATACGTTATACGTTATACGTTATACGTTATACGTTATACGTTATACGTTATACGTTATACGTTATACGTTATACCTTATACGTTATACGTTATATGTTATACGTTATACGTTATACGTTATACGTTATACGTTATACGTTATACGTTGTACGTTATACGTTATACCTTATACGTTATACGTTATACGTTATGCGTCACACGTTATACGTTATACGTTATACGTTATAGGTCATACCTTATTCCTGATACGTCATACGTTATACGTTATGCGTTATAGGTCATACCTTATTCGTGATACGTCATACGTTATACGTTATACGTTATACGTCATACGTTACACGTTATAAGTTATACGTTATACGTTATGCGTTATACGTTATGCGTTGTACGTTATACGTTATACGTTATACGTTATACGTTATACGTTATACGTTATACGTTATACGTTATACGTTATACGTTATACGTTATACGTTATACGTTATACGTTATACGTTATACGTTATACGTTATACGTTATACGTTATACGTTATACGTTATACGTTATATGTTATATCGTTTATAGGTTATACGTAATACGTTATACGTTATACGTTATACGTTATAGGTCATACCTTATTCGTGACACGTCATACGTTACACGTTATAAGTTATACGTTATACGTTATGCGTTATACGTTATGCGTTGTACGTTATACGTTATACGTTATACGTTATACGTTATACGTTATACGTTATACGTTATACGTTATACGTTATACGTTATACGTTATACGTTATACGTTATACGTTATACGTTATACGTTATACGTTATACGTTATACGTTATACGTTATACGTTATACGTTATACGTTATACGTTATACGTTATACGTTATACGTTATACGTTATACGTTAGAGGTCGTTCCTTATAGGTGATACGTCATACGTTATACGTTATACGTTATACGTTATACGTTATACGTTATACGTTATACGTCATACGTTATACGTTATACGTTATACGTTATACGTTATACGTTATACGTTATACGTTATACGTTATACGTTATACGTTATACGTTATACGTTATACGATATACGTTATACGTTATACGTTATACGTTATACGTTATACGTTATACGTTATACGTTATACGTTATACGTTATAGGTTATACGTAATACGTTATACGTTATACGTTATACGTTATACGTAATACGTTATACGTTAGAGGTCGTTCCTTATAGGTGATACGTCATACGTTATACGTTATACGTTATACGTTATACGTTATACGTTATACGTTATACGTTATACGTTATACGTTATACGTTATACGTTATACGTTATACGTTATACGTTATACGTTATACGTTATACGTTATATGTTATATCGTTTATAGGTTATACGTAATACGTTATACGTTATACGTTATACGTTATAGGTCATACCTTATTCGTGACACGTCGTACGTTACACGTTATAAGTTATACGTTGTACGTTATGCGTTATACGTTATGCGTTGTACGTTATACGTTATACGTTATACGTTATACGTTATACGTTATACGTTATACGTTATACGTTATACGTTAGAGGTCGTTCCTTATAGGTGATACGTCATACGTTATACGTTATACGTTATACGTTATACGTTATACGTTATACGTTATACGTCATACGTTATACGTTATACGTTATACGTTATACGTTATACGTTATACGTTATACGTTATACGTTATACGTTATACGTTATACGTTATACGTTATACGATATACGTTATACGTTATACGTTATACGTTATACGTTGTACGTTATACGTTATACGTTATACGTTATACGTTATAGGTTATACGTAATACGTTATACGTTATACGTTATACGTTATACGTTATACGTTATACGTTATACGTTATACGTTATACGTTATACGTTATACGTTATACGATATACGTTATACGTTATACGTTATACGTTATACATTATACGTTATACGTTATACGTTATACGTTATACGTTATAGGTTATACGTAATACGTTATACGTTATACGTTATACGTTATACGTTATACGTTATACGTTATACGATATACGTTATACGTTATACGTTATACGTTATACGTTATACGTTATACGTTATACGTTATACGGTATACGTTATACGTTATACGTTATACGTTATACGTTATACGTTATACGTTATACGTTATACGTTATACGTTATACGTTATACGTTATACGTTATACGTTATACGTTATACGTTATACGTTATACGTTATACGTTATACGTTATACGTTATACGTTATACGTTATACGTTATACGTTATACGTTATACGTTATACGTTATACGTTATACGTTATACGTTATACGTTATACGTTATACGTTATACGTTATACGTTATAGGTTATACGTAATACGTTATACGTTATACGTTATACGTTATACGTTATACGTTATACGTTATACGTTATACGATATACGTTATACGTTATACGTTATACGTTATACGTTATACGTTATACGTTATACGTTATACGTTATACGTTATACGTTATACGTTATACGTTATACGTTATACGTTATACGTTATACGTTATACGTTATACGTTATACGTTATACGTTATACGTTATACGTTATACCTTATACGTTATACGTTATACGTTATACGTTATACGTTATACGTTATACGTTATACGTTATACGTTATACGTTATACGTTATACGTTATACGTTATACGTTATACGTTATACGTTATACGTTATACGTTATACGTTATACGTTATACGTTATACGTTATACGTTATACGTTATACGTAATACGTTATACGTTAGAGGTCGTTCCTTATAGGTGATACGTCATACGTTATACGTTATACGTTATACGTTATACGTTATACGTTATACGTTATACGTTATACGTTATACGTTATACGTTATACGTTATACGTTATACGTTATACGTTATACGTTATACGATATACGTTATACGTTATACGTTATACGTTATACGTTATACGTTATACGTTATACGTAATACGTTATACGTTATACGTTATACGTTCTACGTTCTACGTTATACGCTATACGTTATACGTTATACGTTATACGTTATACGTTATACGTTATACGTTATACGTTATACGTTATACGTTATATCGTTTATACGTTATACGTAATACGTTATACGTTATACGTTATACGTTATAGGTCATACCTTATTCGTGATACGTCATACGTTATACATTATACGTTCTACGTTATACGTTATACGTTATACGTTATATGTTACACGTTATACGTTATACCTTATACGTTATACGTTATACGTTATGCGTCACACGTTATACGTTATACGTTATACGTTATAGGTCATACCTTATTCCTGATACGTCATACGTTATACGTTATGCGTTATAGGTCATACCTTATTCGTGATACGTCAAACGTTATACGTTATTCGTTATACGTTATACGTTATACGTTATACGTTATACGTTATACGTTATACGTTATACGTTGTACGTTATACGTTATACCTTATACGTTATACGTTATACGTTATGCGTCACACGTTATACGTTATACGTTATACGTTATAGGTCATACCTTATTCCTGATACGTCATACGTTATACGTTATGCGTTATAGGTCATACCTTATTCGTGATACGTCATACGTTATACGTTATACGTTCTACGTTATACGTTATACGTTATACGTTACACGTTATACGTTATACGTTATACGTTATACGTTCTACGTTCTACGTTATACGCTATACGTTATACGTTATACGTCATACGTTATACGTTATACGTTATACGTTATACGTTATACGTTATACGTTATACGTTATACGTTATACGTAATACGTTATACGTTATACGTTATGCGTTATACGTTATACGTTATACGTTATATCGTTTATACGTTATACGTAATACGTTATACGTTATACGTTATACGTTATAGGTCATACCTTATTCGTGATACGTCATACGTTACACGTTATAGGTTATACGTTATACGTTATGCGTTATACGTTATGCGTTGTACGTTATACGTTATACGTTATACGTTATACGTTATACGTTATACGTTATACGTTATACGTTATACGTTATACGTTATACGTTATACGTTATACGTTATACGTTATACGTTATACGTTATACGTCATACGTTATACGTTATACGTTATACGTTATACGTTATACGTTATACGTTATACGTTATACGTTATACGTTATACGTTATACGTTATACGTTATACGTTATACGTTATACGTTATACGTTATACGTTATACGTTATACGTTATACGTTATACGTTATACGTTATACGTTATACGTTATACGTTATACGTTATACGTTATACGTTATACGTAATACGTCATACGTTTTACGTTATACGTTATACGTTATACGTTATACGTTATACGTTATACGTTATACGATATACGTTATACGTTATACGTTATACGTTATACGTTATACGTTATACGTTATACGTTATACGTTATACGTTATACGTTATACGTTATACGTTATACGTTATACGTTATACGTTATACGTTATACGTTATACGTTATACGTTATACGTTTACGTTATACGTTATACGTTATACGTTATACCTTATACGTTATACGTTATACGTTATACGTTATACGTTATACGTTATACGTTATACGTTATACGTTATACGTTATACGTTATACGTTATACGTGATACGTTATACGTTATACGTTATACGTTATACGTTATACGTTATACGTTATACGTTATACGTTATACGTTATACGTTATACGTTATACGGTATACGTTATACGTTATACGTTATACGTTATACGTTATACGTTATACGTTATACGTTATACGTTATACGTTATACGTTATACGTTATACGTTATACGTTATACGTTATACGTTATACGTTATACGTTATACGTTATACGTTATACGTTATACGTTATACGTTATAGGTTATACGTAATACGTTATACGTTATACGTTATACGTTATACGTTATACGTTATACGTTATACGTTATACGATATACGTTATACGTTATACGTTATACGTTATACGTTATACGTTATACGTTATACGTTATACGTTATACGATATACGTTATACGTTATACGTTATACGTTATTCGTTATACGTTATACGTTATACGTAATACGTTATACGTTATACGTTATACGTTGTACGTTATACGTTATACGTTATATGTTATACGTTATACGTTATACGTTATACGTTATACGTTATACGTTATACGTTATACGTTATACGTTATACGTTATACGTTATACGTTATACGTTATACGTTATACCTTATACGTTATACGTTATATGTTATACGTTATACGTTATACGTTATACGTTATACGTTATACGTTATACGTTGTACGTTATACGTTATACCTTATACGTTATACGTTATACGTTATGCGTCACACGTTATACGTTATACGTTATACGTTATAGGTCATACCTTATTCCTGATACGTCATACGTTATACGTTATGCGTTATAGGTCATACCTTATTCGTGATACGTCATACGTTATACGTTATACGTTATACGTCATACGTTACACGTTATAAGTTATACGTTATACGTTATGCGTTATACGTTATGCGTTGTACGTTATACGTTATACGTTATACGTTATACGTTATACGTTATACGTTATACGTTATACGTTATACGTTATACGTTATACGTTATACGTTATACGTTATACGTTATACGTTATACGTTATACGTTATACGTTATACGTTATACGTTATACGTTATATGTTATATCGTTTATAGGTTATACGTAATACGTTATACGTTATACGTTATACGTTATAGGTCATACCTTATTCGTGACACGTCATACGTTACACGTTATAAGTTATACGTTATACGTTATGCGTTATACGTTATGCGTTGTACGTTATACGTTATACGTTATACGTTATACGTTATACGTTATACGTTATACGTTATACGTTATACGTTATACGTTATACGTTATACGTTATACGTTATACGTTATACGTTATACGTTATACGTTATACGTTATACGTTATACGTTATACGTTATACGTTATACGTTATACGTTATACGTTATACGTTATACGTTAGAGGTCGTTCCTTATAGGTGATACGTCATACGTTATACGTTATACGTTATACGTTATACGTTATACGTTATACGTTATACGTCATACGTTATACGTTATACGTTATACGTTATACGTTATACGTTATACGTTATACGTTATACGTTATACGTTATACGTTATACGTTATACGTTATACGATATACGTTATACGTTATACGTTATACGTTATACGTTATACGTTATACGTTATACGTTATACGTTATACGTTATAGGTTATACGTAATACGTTATACGTTATACGTTATACGTTATACGTTATACGTTATACGTTATACGATATACGTTATACGTTATACGTTATACGTTATACGTTATACGTTATACGTTATACGTTATACGTAATACGTTATACGTTAGAGGTCGTTCCTTATAGGTGATACGTCATACGTTATACGTTATACGTTATACGTTATACGTTATACGTTATACGTTATACGTTATACGTTATACGTTATACGTTATACGTTATACGTTATACGTTATACGTTATACGTTATACGTTATACGTTATATGTTATATCGTTTATAGGTTATACGTAATACGTTATACGTTATACGTTATACGTTATAGGTCATACCTTATTCGTGACACGTCGTACGTTACACGTTATAAGTTATACGTTGTACGTTATGCGTTATACGTTATGCGTTGTACGTTATACGTTATACGTTATACGTTATACGTTATACGTTATACGTTATACGTTATACGTTATACGTTAGAGGTCGTTCCTTATAGGTGATACGTCATACGTTATACGTTATACGTTATACGTTATACGTTATACGTTATACGTTATACGTCATACGTTATACGTTATACGTTATACGTTATACGTTATACGTTATACGTTATACGTTATACGTTATACGTTATACGTTATACGTTATACGTTATACGATATACGTTATACGTTATACGTTATACGTTATACGTTGTACGTTATACGTTATACGTTATACGTTATACGTTATAGGTTATACGTAATACGTTATACGTTATACGTTATACGTTATACGTTATACGTTATACGTTATACGTTATACGTTATACGTTATACGTTATACGTTATACGATATACGTTATACGTTATACGTTATACGTTATACATTATACGTTATACGTTATACGTTATACGTTATACGTTATAGGTTATACGTAATACGTTATACGTTATACGTTATACGTTATACGTTATACGTTATACGTTATACGATATACGTTATACGTTATACGTTATACGTTATACGTTATACGTTATACGTTATACGTTATACGTTATACGTTATACGTTATACGTTATACGTTATGCGTTATACGTTATACGTTATACGTTATACCTTATACGTTATACGTTATACGTTATACGTTATACGTTATACGTTATACGTTATACGTTATACGTTATACGTTATACGTTATACGTTATACGTTATACGTATTACGTAATACGTTATACGTTAGAGGTCGTTCCTTATAGGTGATACGTCATACGTTATACGTTATACGTTATACGTTATACGTTATACGTTATACGTTATACGTTATACGATATACGTTATACGTTATACGTTATACGTTATTCGTTATACGTTATACGTTATACGTAATACGTTATACGTTATACGTTATACGTTGTACGTTATACGTTATACGTTATACGTTATACGTTATACGTTATACGTTATACGTTATACGTTATACGTTATACGTTATATCGTTTATACGTTATACGTAATACGTTATACGTTATACGTTATACGTTATAGGTCATACCTTATTCGTGATACGTCATACGTTATACATTATACGTTCTACGTTATACGTTATACGTTATACGTATTACGTTATACGTTATACGTATTACGTAATACGTTATACGTTAGAGGTCGTTCCTTATAGGTGATACGTCATACGTTATACGTTATACGTTATACGTTATACGTTATACGTTATACGTTATACGTTATACGTTATACGTTATACGTTATACGTTATACGTTATACGTTATACGTTATACGTTATACGTTATACGTTAGAGGTCGTTCCTTATAGGTGATACGTCATACGTTATACGTTATACGTTATACGTTATACGTTATACGTTATACGTTATACGTTATACGTTATACGTTATACGTTATACGTTATACGTTATACGTTATACGTTATACGTTATACGTTATACGTTATACGTTATACGTTATACGTTATACGTTATACGTTATACGTTATAGGTTATACGTAATACGTTATACGTTATACGTTATACGTTATACGTTATACGTTATACGTTATACGATATACGTTATACGTTATACGTTATACGTTATACGTTATACGTTATACGTTATACGTTATACGTTATACGTTATACGTTATACGTTATACGTTATACGTTATACGTTATACGTTATACGTTATACGTTATACGTTATACGTTATACCTTATACGTTATACGTTATACGTTATACGTTATACGTTATACGTTATACGTTATACGTTATACGTTATACGTTATACGTTATACGTTATACGTATTACGTTATACGTTATACGTATTACGTAATACGTTATACGTTAGAGGTCGTTCCTTATAGGTGATACGTCATACGTTATACGTTATACGTTATACGTTATACGTTATACGTTATACGTTATACGTTATACGTTATACGTTATACGTTATACGTTATACGTTATACGTTATACGTTATACGTTATACGTTATACGATATACGTTATACGTTATACGTTATACGTTATTCGTTATACGTTATACGTTATACGTAATACGTTATACGTTATACGTTATACGTTGTACGTTATACGTTATACGTTATATGTTATACGTTATACGTTATACGTTATACGTTATACGTTATACGTTATACGTTATACGTTATACGTTATACGTTATACGTTATACGTTATACGTTATACGTTATACCTTATACGTTATACGTTATATGTTATACGTTATACGTTATACGTTATACGTTATACGTTATACGTTATACGTTATACGTTATACGTTATACGTTATACGTTATACGTAATACGTTATACGTTAGAGGTCGTTCCTTATAGGTGATACGTCATACGTTATACGTCATACGTTATACGTTATACGTTATACGTTATACGTTATACGTTATACGTTATACGTTATACGTTATACGTTATACGTTAGAGGTCGTTCCTTATAGGTGATACGTCATACGTTATACGTTATAAGTTATACGTTATACGTTATACGTTATACGTTATACGTTATACGTTATACGTTATACGTTATACGTTATACGTTATACGTTATACGTTATACGTTATACGTTATACGATATACGTTATACGTTATACGTTATACGTTATACGTTATACGTTATACGTTATACGTTATACGTTATACGTTATAGGTTATACGTAATACGTTATACGTTATACGTTATACGTTATACGTTATACGTTATACGTTATACGTTGTACGTTATACGTTATACGTTATACGTTATACGTTATACGTTATACGTTATACGTTACACGTTATACGTTATACGTTATACGTTATATCGTTTATACGTTATACGTAATACGTTATACGTTATACGTTATACGTTATAGGTCATACCTTATTCGTGATACGTCATACGTTATACATTATACGTTCTACGTTATACGTTATACGTTATTCGTATTACGTTATACGTTATACGTATTACGTAATACGTTATACGTTAGAGGTCGTTCCTTATAGGTGATACGTCATACGTTATACGTTATACGTTATACGTTATACGTTATACGTTATACGTTATACGTTATACGTTATACGTTATACGTTATACGTTATACGTTATACGTTATACGTTATACGTTATACGTTATACGTTATACGTTATACGTTATACGTTATACGTTAGAGGTCGTTCCTTATAGGTGATACGTCATACGTTATACGTTATACGTTATACGTTATACGTTATACGATATACGTTATACGTTATACGTTATACGTTATACGTTATACGTTATACGTTATACGTTATACGTTAT
Source organism: Ptiloglossa arizonensis (assembly GCF_051014685.1). Classification (NCBI taxonomy): domain Eukaryota; kingdom Metazoa; phylum Arthropoda; class Insecta; order Hymenoptera; family Colletidae; genus Ptiloglossa; species Ptiloglossa arizonensis. The sequence continues at coordinate 11,671 of NW_027479139.1, forward strand.
ACGTTATACGTTATACGTTATACGTTATACGTTATACGTTATACGTTATACGTTATACGTTATACGTTATACGTTATACGTTATACGTTATACCTTATACGTTATACGTTATACGTTATACGTTATACGTTATACGTTATACGTTATACGTTATACGTTATACGTTATACGTTATACGTTATACGTTATACGTATTACGTTATACGTTATACGTATTACGTAATACGTTATACGTTAGAGGTCGTTCCTTATAGGTGATACGTCATACGTTATACGTTATACGTTATACGTTATACGTTATACGTTATACGTTATACGTTATACGTTATACGTTATACGTTATACGTTATACGTTATACGTTATACGATATACGTTATACGTTATACGTTATACGTTATTCGTTATACGTTATACGTTATACGTAATACGTTATACGTTATACGTTATACGTTGTACGTTATACGTTATACGTTATACGTTATACGTTATACGTTATACGTTATACGTTATACGTTATACGTTATACGTTATATCGTTTATACGTTATACGTAATACGTTATACGTTATACGTTATACGTTATACGTTATAGGTCATACCTTATTCGTGATACGTCATACGTTATACATTATACGTTCTACGTTATACGTTATACGTTATATGTTACACGTTATACGTTATACGTTACACGTTATACGTTATACGTTATACGTTATACGTTATACGTTATACGTTATACGTTATACGTTATACGTTATACGTTATACGTTATACGTTATACGTTATACGTTATACGTTATACGTTATACGTTATACGTTATACGTTATACGTTATACGTTATACCTTATACGTTATACGTTATATGTTATACGTTATACGTTATACGTTATACGTTATACGTTATACGTTATACGTTATACGTTATACGTTATACGTTATACGTTATACGTAATACGTTATACGTTAGAGGTCGTTCCTTATAGGTGATACGTCATACGTTATACGTCATACGTTATACGTTATACGTTATACGTTATACGTTATACGTTATACGTTATACGTTATACGTTATACGTTATACGTCATACGTTATACGTTATACGTTATACGTTATACGTTATACGTTATACGTTATACGTTATACGTTATACGTTATACGTTAGAGGTCGTTCCTTATAGGTGATACGTCATACGTTATACGTTATACGTTATACGTTATACGTTATACGTTATACGTTATACGTTATACGTTATACGTTATACGTTATACGTTATACGTTATACGTTATACGTTATACGTTATACGATATACGTTATACGTTATACGTTATACGTTATACGTTATACGTTATACGTTATACGTTATACGTTATACGTTATAGGTTATACGTAATACGTTATACGTTATACGTTATACGTTATACGTTATACGTTATACGTTATACGATATACGTTATACGTTATACGTTATACGTTATACGTTATACGTTATACGTTATACGTTATACGTAATACGTTATACGTTATACGTTATACGTTATACGTTATACGTTATACGTTATACGTTATACGTTATACGTTATACGTTGTACGTTATACGTTATACCTTATACGTTATACGTTATACGTTATGCGTCACACGTTATACGTTATACGTTATACGTTATAGGTCATACCTTATTCCTGATACGTCATACGTTATACGTTATACGTTATACGTTATACGTTATACGTTATACGTTATACGTTATACGTTATACGTTATACGTTATACGTTATATCGTTTATACGTTATACGTTATACGTTATACGTTATACGTTATACGTTATAGGACATACCTTATTCGTGATACGTCATACGTTATACATTATACGTTATTCGTTATACGTTATACGTTATACGTAATACGTTATACGTTATACGTTATACGTTGTACGTTATACGTTATACGTTATACGTTATACGTTATACGTTATACGTTATACGTTATACGTTATACGTTATACGTTATATCGTTTATACGTTATACGTAATACGTTATACGTTATACGTTATACGTTATAGGTCATACCTTATTCGTGATACGTCATACGTTATACATTACACGTTCTACGTTATACGTTATAGGTCATACCTTATTCCTGATACGTCATACGTTATACGTTATACGTTATACGTTATACGTTATACGTTATACGTTATACGTTATACGTTATACGTTATACGTTATACGTTATACGTTATATCGTTTATACGTTATACGTAATACGTTATACGTTATACGATATACGTTATACGTTATACGTTATACGTTATTCGTTATACGTTATACGTTATACGTAATACGTTATACGTTATACGTTATACGTTGTACGTTATACGTTCTACGTTATACGTTATACGTTATACGTTATACGTTATACGTTATACGTTATACGTTATACGTTATACGTTATACGTTATATCGTTTATACGTTATACGTTATACGTTATACGTTATACGTTATACGTTATACGTCATACGTTATACGTTATACGTTATACGTTATACGTTATACATTATACGTTCTACGTTATACGTTATACGTTATATGTTATACGTTATACGTTATATCGTTTATACGTTATACGTAATACGTTATACGTTATACGTTATACGTTATAGGTCATACCTTATTCGTGATACGTCATACGTTATACGTTATACGTTATAGGTCATACCTTATTCCTGATACGTCATACGTTATACGTTATACGTTATACGTTATACGTTATACGTTATACGTTATACGTTATACGTTATACGTTATACGTTATACGTTATACGTTATATCGTTTATACGTTATACGTAATACGTTATACGTTATACGTTATACGTTATAGGACATACCTTATTCGTGATACGTCATACGTTATACATTATACGTTCTACGTTATACGTTATACGTTATATGTTACACGTTATACGTTATACGTTACACGTTATACGTTATACGTTATACGTTATACGTTATACGTTATACGTTATACGTTATACGTTATACGTTATACGTTATACGTTATACGTTATACGTTATACGTTATACGTTATACGTTATACGTTATACGTTATACGTCATACGTTATACGTTATACGTTATACGTTATACGTTATACGTTATACATTATACGTTATACGTTATACGTTATACGTTATACGTTATACGTTATACGTTATACGTTATACGTTGTACGTTATACGTTATACCTTATACGTTATACGTTATACGTTATGCGTCATACGTTATACGTTATACGTTATACGTTATAGGTCATACCTTATTCCTGATACGTCATACGTTATACGTTATACGTTATACGTTATAAGTTATACGTTATACGTTATACGTTATACGTTATACGTTATACGTTATACGTTATACGTTATACAATATACGTTATACGTCATTCGTTATACGTTAGATGTTACACAACATAGGTTATACGTTATACGTTATACGTTATACGTTATACGTTATACGTTATACGTTATACGTTATACGTTACACGTTATACGTTATACGTTATACGTTATACGTTCTACGTTCTACGTTATACGCTATACGTTATACGTTATACGTTATACGTTATACGTTATACGTTATACGTTATACGTCATACGTCATACATTATACGTTAGACGTTACACGTTATACGTTATACGTTATACGTTATACGTTATACGTTATACGTTCTACGTTCTACGTTATACGCTATACGTTATACGTTATACGTTATACGTTACACGTTATACGTTATACGTTATACGTTATACGTTCTACGTTCTACGTTATACGCTATACGTTATACGTTATACGTTATACGTTATACGTTATACGTTATACGTTATACGTCATACGTCATACATTATACGTTAGACGTTACACGTTATACGTTATACGTTATACGTTATACGTTATACGTTATACGTTATACGTTATACGTTATACGTTACACGTTATACGTTATACGTTACACGTTATACGTTATACGTTATACGTTATACGTTATACGTTATACGTTATACGTTATACGTTATACGTTATACGTTATACGTTATACATTATACGTTATACGTTATACGTTATACGTTATACGTCATACGTTATACGTTATACGTTAGACGTTATAAGTTATACGTTATACGTTATACGTCATACGTTATACGTTATGCGTCATACGTTATACGTTATACGTTATACGTTATACGTTATAGGTCATACCTTATTCGTGATACGTCATACCTTATACGTTAAACGTTCTACGTTATACGTTATACGTTATGCGTTATAGGTCATACCTTATTCGTGATACGTCATACGTTATACGTTATACGTTATACGTTATACGTTATACGTTCTACGTTACACGTTATACGTTATACGTTATACGTTATACGTTCTACGTTCTACGTTATACGCTATACGTTATACGTTATACGCTATACGTTATACGTTATACGTTATACGTTATACGTTATACGTTATACGTTATACGTTATACGTTATACGTTATACGTTATACGTTATACGGTATACGTTATACGTTATACGTTATACGTTATACGTTATACGTTATACGTTATACGTTATACGTTATACGTTATACGTTATACGTTATACGTTATACGTTATACGTTATACGTTATACGTTATACGTTATACGTTATACGTTATACGTTATACGTTATACGTTATACGTTATACGTTATACGTTATACGTTATACGTTATAGGTTATACGTAATACGTTATACGTTATACGTTATACGTTATACGTTATACGTTATACGTTATACGTTATACGATATACGTTATACGTTATACGTTATACGTTATACGTTATACGTTATACGTTATACGTTATACGTTATACGTTATACGTTATACGTTATACGTTATACGTTATACGTTATACGTTATACGTTATACGTTATACGTTATACGTTATACGTTATACGTTATACCTTATACGTTATACGGTATACGTTATACGTTATACGTTATACGTTATACGTTATACGTTATACGTTATACGTTATACGTTATACGTTATACGTTATACGTTATACGTTATACGTTATACGTTATACGTTATACGTTATACGTTATACGTTATACGTTATACGTAATACGTTATACGTTAGAGGTCGTTCCTTATAGGTGATACGTCATACGTTATACGTTATACGTTATACGTTATACGTTATACGTTATACGTTATACGTTATACGTTATACGTTATACGTTATACGTTATACGTTATACGTTATACGTTATACGATATACGTTATACGTTATACGTTATACGTTATACGTTATACGCTATACGTTATACGTAATACGTTATACGTTATACGTTATACGTTCTACGTTCTACGTTATACGCTATACGTTATACGTTATACGTTATACGTTATACGTTATACGTTATACGTTATACGTTATACGTTATACGTTATACGTTATATCGTTTATACGTTATACGTAATACGTTATACGTTATACGTTATACGTTATAGGTCATACCTTATTCGTGATACGTCATACGTTATACATTATACGTTCTACGTTATACGTTATACGTTATACGTTATATGTTACACGTTATACGTTATACCTTATACGTTATACGTTATACGTTATGCGTCACACGTTATACGTTATACGTTATACGTTATAGGTCATACCTTATTCCTGATACGTCATACGTTATACGTTATGCGTTATAGGTCATACCTTATTCGTGATACGTCAAACGTTATACGTTATACGTTATACGTTATACGTTATACGTTATACGTTATACGTTATACGTTATACGTTATACGTTGTACGTTATACGTTATACCTTATACGTTATACGTTATACGTTATGCGTCACACGTTATACGTTATACGTTATACGTTATAGGTCATACCTTATTCCTGATACGTCATACGTTATACGTTATGCGTTATAGGTCATACCTTATTCGTGATACGTCATACGTTATACGTTATACGTTCTACGTTATACGTTATACGTTATACGTTACACGTTATACGTTATACGTTATACGTTATACGTTCTACGTTCTACGTTATACGCTATACGTTATACGTTATACGTCATACGTTATACGTATACGTTATACGTTATACGTTATACGTTATACGTTATACGTATACGTAATACGTTATACGTTATACGTTATGCGTTATACGTTATACGTTATACGTTATATCGTTTATACGTTATACGTAATACGTTATACGTTAACGTTATACGTTATAGGTCATACCTATTCGTGATACGTCATACGTTACACGTTATAGGTTATACGTTATACGTTATGCGTTATACGTTATGCGTTGACGTTATACGTTATACGTTATACGTTATACGTTATACGTTATACGTTATACGTTATACGTTATACGTTATACGTTATACGTTATACGTTATACGTTATACGTTATACGTTATACGTTATACGTTATACGTTATACGTTATACGTTATACGTTATACGTTATACGTTATACGTTATACGTTATACGTTATACGTTATACGTTATACGTTATACGTTATACGTTATACGTTATACGTTATACGTTATACGTTATACGTTATACGTTATACGTTATACGTTATACGTTATACGTAATACGTCATACGTTTTACGTTATACGTTATACGTTATACGTTATACGTTATACGTTATACGTTATACGATATACGTTATACGTTATACGTTATACGTTATACGTTATACGTTATACGTTATACGTTATACGTTATACGTTATACGTTATACGTTATACGTTATACGTTATACGTTATACGTTATACGTTATACGTTATACGTTATACGTTATACGTTATACGTTATACGTTATACGTTATACGTTATACCTTATACGTTATACGTTATACGTTATACGTTATACGTTATACGTTATACGTTATACGTTTATACGTTATACGTTATACGTTATACGTGATACGTTATACGTTATACGTTATACGTTATACGTTATACGTTATACGTTATACGTTATACGTTATACGTTATACGTTATACGTTATACGGTATACGTTATACGTTATACGTTATACGTTATACGTTATACGTTATACGTTATACGTTATACGTTATACGTTATACGTTATACGTTATACGTTATACGTTATACGTTATACGTTATACGTTATACGTTATACGTTATACGTTATACGTTATACGTTATACGTTATACGTTATACGTTATACGTTATACGTTATACGTTATACGTTATACGTTATACGTTATACGTTATACGTTATACGTTATACGTTACGTTATACGTTATACGTTATACGTTATAGGTTATACGTAATACGTTATACGTTATACGTTATACGTTATACGTTATACGTTATACGTTATACGTTATACGTTATACGATATACGTTATACGTTATACGTTATACGTTATACGTTATACGTTATACGTTATACGTTATACGTTATACGTTATACGTTATACGTTATACGTTATACGTTATACGTTATACGTTATACGTTATACCTTATACGTTATACGTTACGTTATCGTTATACGTTATACGTTATACGTTATACGTTATACGTTATACGTTATACGTTATACGTTATACGTTATACGTTATACGTTATACGTTATACGTTATACGTTATACGTTATACGTTATACGTTATACGTATACGTTAACGTTATACGTAATACGTTATACGTTAGAGGTCGTTCCTTATAGGTGATACGTCATACGTTATACGTTATACGTTATACGTTATACGTTATACGTTATACGTTATACGTTATACGTTATACGTTATACGTTATACGTTATACGTTATACGTTATACGTTATACGATATACGTTATACGTTATACGTTATACGTTATACGTTATACGTTATACGTTATACGTAATACGTTATACGTTATACGTTATACGTTCTACGTTCTACGTTATACGCTATACGTTATACGTTATACGTTATACGTTATACGTTATACGTTATACGTTATACGTTATACGTTATACGTTATATCGTTTATACGTTATACGTAATACGTTATACGTTATACGTTATACGTTATAGGTCATACCTTATTCGTGATACGTCATACGTTATACATTATACGTTCTAACGTTATACGTTATACGTTTATACGTTATATGTTACACGTTATACGTTATACCTTATACGTTATACGTTATACGTTATGCGTCACACGTTATACGTTATACGTTATACGTTATAGGTCATACCTTATTCCTGATACGTCATACGTGATACGTTATGCGTTATAGGTCATACCTTATTCGTGATACGTCATACGTTATACGTTATACGTTATACGTTATACGTTATACGTTATACGTTATACGTTATACGTTATACGTTATACGTTATACGTTATACGTTGTACGTTATACGTTATACCTTATACGTTATACGTTATACGTTATGCGTCACACGTTATACGTTATACGTTATACGTTATAGGTCATACCTTATTCCTGATACGTCATACGTTATACGTTATGCGTTATAGGTCATACCTTATTCGTGATACGTCATACGTTATACGTTATACGTTCTACGTTATACGTTATACGTTATACGTTACACGTTATACGTTATACGTTATACGTTATACGTTCTACGTTCTACGTTATACGCTATACGTTATACGTTATACGTCATACGTTATACGTTATACGTTATACGTTATACGTTATACGTTATACGTTATACGTAATACGTTATACGTTATACGTTATACGTTATACGTTATACGTTATACGTTATATCGTTTATACGTTATACGTAATACGTTATACGTTATACGTTATACGTTATAGGTCATACCTTATTCGTGATACGTCATACGTTACACGTTATAGGTTATACGTTATACGTTATGCGTTATACGTTATGCGTTGTACGTTATACGTTATACGTTATACGTTATACGTTATACGTTATACGTTATACGTTATACGTTATACGTTATACGTTATACGTTATACGTTATACGTTATACGTTATACGTTATACGTTATACGTCATACGTTATACGTTATACGTTATACGTTATACGTTATACGTTATACGTTATACGTTATACGTTATACGTTATACGTTATACGTTATACGTTATACGTTATACGTTATACGTTATACGTTATACGTTATACGTTATACGTTATACGTTATACGTTATACGTTATACGTTATACGTTATACGTTATACGTTATACGTTATACGTTATACGTTATACGTTATACGTTATACGTTATACGTTATACGTTATACGTAATACGTCATACGTTTTACGTTATACGTTACACGTTATACCTTTTACGTTATACGTTATACGTTATACGTTATACGTTATACGTTATACGTTATACGTTATACGTTATACGTTATACGTTATACGTTATACGTTACACGTTCTACGTTTTTCGTTATACGTTCTTCGTTACACGTTATACGTTATACGTTATACGTTATACGTTATACGTTATACGTCATACGTTATACGTTATACGTTAGACGTTATAAGTTATACGTTATACGTTATACGTCATACGTTATAGGTTATACGTTATACGTTATACGTTATACGTTATACGTTATACGTTATACGTTACACGTTATACGTTATACGTTATACGTTATACGTTATACGTTATACGTTATACGTTATACGTTATACGTTATACGTTATACGTTATACGTTATACGTTATACGTTATACGTTATACGTTATACGTTATACGTTATACGTTATACGATATACGTTATACGTTATACGTTATACGTTATACGTTATACGTTATACGTAATACGTTATACGTTATACGTTATACGTTGTACGTTATACGTTATACGTTATACGTTATACGTTATACGTTATACGTTATACGTTATACGTTTTACGTTATACGTTAAATCGTTTATACGTTATACGTAATACGTTATACGTTATACGTTATACGTTATAGGTCATACCTTATTCGTGATACGTCATACGTTATACATTATACGTTCTACGTTATACGTTATACGTTATATGTTACACGTTATACGTTATACGTTACACGTTATACGTTATACGTTATACGTTATACGTTATACGTTATACGTTATACGTTATACGTTATACGTTATACGTTATACGTTATACGTTATACGTTATACGTTATACGTTATACGTTATACGTTATACGTCATACGTTATACGTTATACGTTATACGTTATACGTTATACGTTATACGTTATACGTTATACGTTATACGTTATACGTTATACGTTATACGTTATACGTTATACGTTATACGTTATACGTTGTACGTTATACGTTATACCTTATACGTTATACGTTATACGTTATGCGTCACACGTTATACGTTATACGTTATACGTTATAGGTCATACCTTATTCCTGATACGTCATACGTTATACGTTATACGTTATACGTTATACGTTATACGTTATACGTTATACGTTATACGTTATACGTTATAAGTTATACGTTATATCGTTTATACGTTATACGTAATACGTTATACGTTATACGTTATACGTTATAGGACATACCTTATTCGTGATACGTCATACGTTATACATTATACGTTCTACGTTATACGTTATACGTTATATGTTACACGTTATACGTTATACGTTACACGTTATACGTTATACGTTATAGGTTATACGTTATACGTTATACGTTATACGTTATACGTTATACGTTATACGTTATACGTTATACGTTATACGTTATACGTTATACGTTATACGTTATACGTTATACGTTATACGTTATACGTTATACGTTATACGTTATACGTTATACGTTATACGTTATATCGTTTATAGGTTATACGTAATACGTTATACGTTATACGTTATACGTTATAGGTCATACCTTATTCGTGATACGTCATACGTTACACGTTATAAGTTATACGTTATACGTTATGCGTTATACGTTATGCGTTGTACGTTATACGTTATACGTTATACGTTATACGTTATACGTTATACGTTATACGTTATACGTTATAAGTTATACGTTATATCGTTTATACGTTATACGTAATACGTTATACGTTATACGTTATACGTTATAGGACATACCTTATTCGTGATACGTCATACGTTATACATTATACGTTCTACGTTATACGTTATACGTTATATGTTACACGTTATACGTTATACGTTACACGTTATACGTTATACGTTATAGGTTATACGTTATACGTTATACGTTATACGTTATACGTTATACGTTATACGTTATACGTTATACGTTATACGTTATACGTTATACGTTATACGTTATACGTTATACGTTATACGTTATACGTTATACGTTATACGTTATACGTTATACGTTATACGTTATATCGTTTATAGGTTATACGTAATACGTTATACGTTATACGTTATACGTTATAGGTCATACCTTATTCGTGATACGTCATACGTTACACGTTATAAGTTATACGTTATACGTTATGCGTTATACGTTATGCGTTGTACGTTATACGTTATACGTTATACGTTATACGTTATACGTTATACGTTATACGTTATACGTTATACGTTATACGTTATACGTTATACGTTATACCTCATATGTTATACGTTATACGTTATACGTTATACGTTATACGTTATACGTTATACGTTATACGTTATACGTTATACGTTGTCCGTTATACGTTATACCTTATACGTTATACGTTATACGTTATGCGTCATACGTTATACGTTATACGTTATACGTTATAGGTCATACCTTATTCCTGATACGTCATACGTTATACGTTATACGTTATACGTTATACGTTATAAGTTATACGTTATACGTTATACGTTATACGTTATACGTTATACGTTATACGTTATACGTTATACGTTATACGTTATACGTTATACGTTATACGTTATACGTTATACGTTATACGTCATTCGTTATACGTTATACGTTATACGTTATACGTCATTCGTTATACGTTAGACGTTACACAATATAGGTTATAGGTTATACGTTATACGTTATACGTTATACGTTATACGTTATATGTTATACGTTATACGTTATACGTTATACGTTATACGTTATACGTTATACGTTATACGTTATACGTTATACGCTATACGTTATACGTTATACGTTATACGTTATACGTTATACGTTATACGTTATACGTCATACGTCATACATTATACGTTATACGTTATACGTTATACGATATACGTTATACGTTATACGTTATACGTTATACGTTATACGTTATACGTTATACGTTATAAGTTATACGTCATACGTTATACGTTATACGTTAGACGTTATAAGTTATACGTTATACGTTATACGTCATACGTTATACGTTATGCGTCATACGTTATACGTTATACGTTATACGTTATAGGTCATACCTTATTCGTGATACGTCATACCTTATACGTTAAACGTTCTACGTTATACGTTATACGTTATGCGTTATAGGTCATACCTTATTCGTGATACGCCATACGTTATACGTTATACGTTCTACGTTATACGTTATACGTCATACGTTATACGTTATACGTTATACGTTATACGTCATACGTTATACGTTATACGTTAGACGTTATAAGTTATACGTTATACGTTATACGTCATACGTTATACGTTATGCGTCATACGTTATACGTTATACGTTATACGTTATACGTAATACGTCATACGTTTTACGTTATACGTTACACGTTATACCTTATACGTTATACGTTATACGTTATACGTTATACGTTATACGTTATACGTTATACGTTATACGTTATACGTTATACGTTATACGTTACACGTTCTACGTTTTTCGTTATACGCTCTTCGTTACACGTTATACGTTATACGTTATACGTCATACGTTATACGTTATACGTTATATGTTACACGTTATACGTTATACGTTACACGTTCTACGTTATACGTTACACGTTATACGTTATACGTTATACGTTATACGTTATACGTTATACGTTATACGTTATACGTTACACGTTATACGTTATACGTTATACGTTATACGTTATACGTTATACGTTATACGTTATATGTTACACGTTATACGTTACACGTTATACGTTATACGTTATACGTTATACGTTATACGTTATACGTTATACGTTATACGTTATACGTTATACGTTATACGTTATACGTTATACGTTATACGTTATACGTTATACGTTATACGTTATACGTAATATGTAATACGTCATACGTTATACGTTTTACGTTATACGTTATACGTTATACGTTATACGTTATACGTTATACGTTATACGTTATACGTTATACGTTTTATGTTATACGTTATACGTTATACGTTATACGTTATACGTTATACGTTATACGTTATACGTTATACGTTATACGTTATACGTTATACGTTATACGTTATAGGTTATACGTTATACGTTATACGTTATACGTTATACGTTATACGTTATACGTTATACGTCATACGTTATACGTTAGACGTTACACGTTATATGTTATACGTTATACGTTATACGTTATAGGTTATACGTTATACATTATACGTTATACGTCTATCGTTATACGTTAGACGTTACACAATATAGGTTATACGTGATACGTTATACGTTATACGTTATACGTTATACGTTATACGTTATACGTTATACGTTATACGTTATACGTTATACGTTATACATTATACGTTATACGTCATTCGTTATACGTTATACGTTATACGTTATACGTTATACGTTATACGTTATACGTTATACATTATACGTTATACGTTATAGGTTATACGTTATACATTATACGTTATACGTCTATCGTTATACGTTAGACGTTACACAATATAGGTTATACGTTATACGTTATACGTTATACGTTATACGTTATAGGTTATACGTTATACGTTATACGTTATACGTTATACGTTATACGTTATACGTTATACGTCATACGTTATACGTTAGACGTTATAAGTTATACGTTATACGTTCTACGTCATACGTTATTCGTTATGCGTCATACGTTATACGTTATACGTTATACGTTATAGGTCATACATTATTCGTTATACGTCATACGTTATACGTTATACGTTCTACGTTATACGTTATACGTTATACGTTATAGGTCATACCTTATTCGTGATACGTCATACGTTATACGTTATACGTTCTACGTTATACGTTATACGTTATACGTTACACGTTATACGTTATACGTTATACGTTACACGTTATACGTTATACGTTATACGTTATACGTTATACGTTATACGTTATACGTTGTACGTTATATGTTATACAATATACGTTATACGTCATTCGTTATACGTTAGATGTTACACAATATAGGTTATACGTTATACGTTATACGTTATACGTTATACGTTATACGTTATACGTTATACGTTATACGTTATACGTTGTACGTTATACGTTATACAATATACGTTATACGTCATTCGTTATACGTTAGATGTTACACAATATAGGTTATACGTTATACGTTATACGTTATACGTTATACGTTATACGTTATACGTTATACGTTATACGTTATACGTTATACGTTATACGTTATACGTTATACGTTATACGTTATACGTTATACGTTGTACGTTATACGTTGTACGTTGTACGTTATACGTTATACGTTATACGTTATACGTTATACGTTATACGTTATACGTTATACGTCATTCGTTATATGTTGGACGTTACACAATATAGGTTATACGTTACACGTTATACGTTATACGTTATACGTTACACGTTATACGTTATACGTTATACGTTATACGTTATACGTTATACGTTATACGTTATACAATATACGATATACGTGATACGTTATACGTTATACGTTATACGTTATACGTTATACGTTATACGTTATACGTTATGCGTTATACGTTATACGTTATACGTTATACGTTATACGTTATACGTTATACGTTATACGTTATACGTTATACGTTATACGTTATACGTTATACGTTATACGTTATACGTTATACGTTATACGTTATACGTTATACGTTATACGTTATACGTTATACGTTATACGTTATACGTGATATGTAATACGTCATACGTTATACGTTTTACGTTATACGTTATACGTTATACGTTATACGTTATACGTTATACGTTATACGTTATACGTTTTATGTTATACGTTATACGTTATACGTTATACGTTATACGTTATACGTTATACGTTATACGTTATACGTTATACGTTATACGTTATACGTTATAGGTTATACGTTATACGTTATACGTTATACGTTATACGTCATACGTTATACGTCATACGTTATACGTTAGACGTTACACGTTATATGTTATACGTTATACGTTATACGTTATAGGTTATACGTTATACGTTATACGTTATACGTTATACGTTATACGTTATACGTCATACGTTATACGTTAGACGTTACACGTTATATGTTATACGTTATACGTTATACGTTATAGGTTATACGTTATACATTATACGTTATACGTCTATCGTTATACGTTAGACGTTACACAATATAGCTTATACGTGTTACGTTATACGTTATACGTTATACGTTATACGTTATACGTTATACGTTATACGTTATACGTTATACGTTATACGTTATACGTTATACGTTATACATTATACGTTATACGTCATTCGTTATACGTTAGACGTTACACAATATAGGTTATACGTGATACGTTATACGTTATACGTTATACGTTATACGTTATACGTTATACGTTATACGTTATACGTTATACGTTATACGTTATACATTATACGCTATACGTCATTCGTTATACGTTAGACGTTACACAATATAGGTTATACGTGATACGTTATACGTTATACGTTATACGTCATTCGTTATACGTTAGATGTTACACAATATAGGTTATAAGTTATACGTTATACGTTCTACGTCATACGTTATAAGTTATGCGTCATACGTTATACGTTCTACGTCATACGTTATAAGTTATGCGTCATACGTTATACGTTATACGTTATACGTAATAGGTCATACATTATTCGTGATACGTCATACGTTATACGTTATACGTTATACGTTCTACGTTATACGTTATACGTTATACGTTATAGGTCATACCTTATTCGTGATACGTCATACGTTATACGTTATACGTTCTACGTTATACGTTATACGTTATACGTCACACGTTATACGTTATACGTTATACGTTACACGTTATACGTTATACGTTACACGTTATACGTTATACGTTATACGTTATACGTTATACGTTATACAATATACGTTATACGTCATTCGTTATACGTTAGATGTTACACAATATAGGTTATACGTTATACGTTATACGTTATACGTTATACGTTATACGTTATACGTTGTACGTTATACGTTGTACGTTGTACGTTATACGTTATACGTTATACGTTATACGTTATACGTTATACGTTATACGTTGTACGTTATACGTTATACGTTATACGTTATACATTATACGTTATACGTTACACGTTATACGTTATACATTATAGAATATACGTTATAGGTTATACGTTGTACGTTATACGTTATACGTTATAAGTTATACGTTATACGTTATACGTTATACGTTATACGTTATACGTTATACGATATACGTTATACGTTATACGTTATACGCTATACGTTATACGTTATACGTCATTCGTTATACGTTAGACGTTACACAATATAGGTTATACGTTACACGTTATACGTTATACGTTATACGTTACACGTTATACGTTATACGTTATACGTTATACGTTATACGTTATACGTTATACGTTATACGTTATACGTTATAGAATATACGTTATAGGTTATACGTTATACGTTATACGTTATACGTTACAAGTTATACGTTATACGTTATACGTTATACGTTATACGTTATACGTTATACGTTATACGTTATACGTTACACGTTATACGTTATACGTTATACGTTATACGTTATACGTTATACGTTATACGTTATACGTTATACGTTATACGTTATACGTTATACGTCATTCGTTATACGTTATACGTTATACGTTATACGTTATAGGTCATACCTTATTCGTGATACGTCATACGTTATACGTTATACGTTCTACGTTATACGTTATACGTTATACGTCACACGTTATACGTTATACGTTATACGTTACACGTTATACGTTATACGTTACACGTTATACGTTATACGTTATACGTTATACGTTATACGTTATACGTTATACAATATACGTTATACGTCATTCGTTATACGTTAGATGTTACACAATATAGGTTATACGTTATACGTTATACGTTATACGTTATACGTTATACGTTATACGTTGTACGTTATACGTTGTACGTTGTACGTTATACGTTATACGTTATACGTTATACGTTATACGTTATACGTTATACGTTGTACGTTATACGTTATACGTTATACGTTATACGTTATACATTATACGCTATACGTCATTCGTTATACGTTAGACGTTACACAATATAGGTTATACGTGATACGTTATACGTTATACGTTATACGTCATTCGTTATACGTTAGATGTTACACAATATAGGTTATAAGTTATACGTTATACGTTCTACGTCATACGTTATAAGTTATGCGTCATACGTTATACGTTATACGTTATACGTAATAGGACATACATTATTCGTGATACGTCATACGTTATACGTTATACGTTATACGTTCTACGTTATACGTTATACGTTATACGTTATAGGTCATACCTTATTCGTGATACGTCATACGTTATACGTTATGCGTTCTACGTTATACGTTATACGTTATACGTTACACGTTATACGTTATACGTTATACGTTACACGTTATACGTTATACGTTATACGTTATACGTTATACGTTATACGTTATACGTTGTACGTTATACGTTATACAATATACGTTATACGTCATTCGTTATACGTTAGATGTTACACAATATAGGTTATACGTTATACGTTATACGTTATACGTTATACGTTATACGTTATACGTTATACGTTATACGTTATACGTTATACGTTATACGTTGTACGTTATACGTTATACAATATACGTTATACGTCATTCGTTATACGTTAGATGTTACACAATATAGGTTATACGTTATACGTTATACGTTATACGTTATACGTTATACGTTATACGTTATACGTTATACGTTATACGTTATACGTTATACGTTATACGTTATACGTTATACGTTATACGTTATACGTTATACGTTGTACGTTATACGTTGTACGTTGTACGTTATACGTTATACGTTATACGTTATACGTTATACGTTATACGTTATACGTTATACGTCATTCGTTATATGTTGGACGTTACACAATATAGGTTATACGTTACACGTTATACGTTATACGTTATACGTTACACGTTATACGTTATACGTTATACGTTATACGTTATACGTTATACGTTATACGTTATACAATATACGATATACGTGATACGTTATACGTTATACGTTATACGTTATACGTTATACGTTATACGTTATACGTTATACGTTATACGTTATACGTTATACGTTATACGTTATACGTTATACGTTATACGTTATACGTTATACGTTATACGTTATACGTTATACGTTATACGTTATACGTTATACGTTATACGTTATACGTTATACGTTATACGTTATACGTTATACGTTATACGTTATACGTTATACGTGATATGTAATACGTCATACGTTATACGTTTTACGTTATACGTTATACGTTTTATGTTATACGTTATACGTTATACGTTATACGTTATACGTTATACGTTATACGTGATACGTTATACGTTATACGTTATACGTTATACGTTATACGTTATACGTTATACGTTATACGTTGTACGTTATACGTTGTACGTTGTACGTTATACGTTATACGTTATACGTTATACGTTATACGTTATACGTTATACGTTATACGTCATTCGTTATATGTTGGACGTTACACAATATAGGTTATACGTTACACGTTATACGTTATACGTTATACGTTACACGTTATACGTTATACGTTATACGTTATACGTTATACGTTATACGTTATACGTTATACAATATACGATATACGTGATACGTTATACGTTATACGTTATACGTTATACGTTATACGTTATACGTTATACGTTATACGTTATACGTTATACGTTATACGTTATACGTTATACGTTATACGTTATACGTTATACGTTATACGTTATACGTTATACGTTATACGTTATACGTTATACGTTATACGTTATACGTTATACGTTATACGTTATACGTTATACGTTATACGTTATACGTGATATGTAATACGTCATACGTTATACGTTTTACGTTATACGTTATACGTTATACGTTATACGTTATACGTTATACGTTATACGTTATACGTTTTATGATATACGTTATACGTTATACGTTATACGTTATACGTTATACGTTATACGTTATACGTTATACGTTATACGTTATACGTTATACGTTATACGTTATAGGTTATACGTTATACGTTATACGTTATACGTTATACGTCATACGTTATACGTCATACGTTATACGTTAGACGTTACACGTTATATGTTATACGTTATACGTTATACGTTATAGGTTATACGTTATACGTTATACGTTATACGTTATACGTTATACGTTATACGTCATACGTTATACGTTAGACGTTACACGTTATATGTTATACGTTATACGTTATACGTTATAGGTTATACGTTATACATTATACGTTATACGTCTATCGTTATACGTTAGACGTTACACAATATAGCTTATACGTGTTACGTTATACGTTATACGTTATACGTTATACGTTATACGTTATACGTTATACGTTATACGTTATACGTTATACGTTATACGTTATACGTTATACGTTATACATTATACGTTATACGTCATTCGTTATACGTTAGACGTTACACAATATAGGTTATACGTGATACGTTATACGTTATACGTTATACGTTATACGTTATACGTTATACGTTATACGTTATACGTTATACGTTATACGTTATACATTATACGCTATACGTCATTCGTTATACGTTAGACGTTACACAATATAGGTTATACGTGATACGTTATACGTTATACGTTATACGTCATTCGTTATACGTTAGATGTTACACAATATAGGTTATAAGTTATACGTTATACGTTCTACGTCATACGTTATAAGTTATGCGTCATACGTTATACGTTATACGTTATACGTAATAGGTCATACATTATTCGTGATACGTCATACGTTATACGTTATACTTTATACGTTCTATGTTATACGTTATACGTTATACGTTATAGGTCATACCTTATTCGTGATACGTCATACGTTATACGTTATACGTTACAAGTTATACGTTATACGTTATACGTTATACGTTATACGTTATACGTTATACGTTATACGTTATACGTTATACGTTACACGTTATACGTTATACGTTATACGTTATACGTTATACGTTATACGTTATACGTTATACGTTATACGTTATACGTTATACGTTATACGTCATTCGTTATACGTTATACGTTATACGTTATACGTTATAGGTCATACCTTATTCGTGATACGTCATACGTTATACGTTATACGTTCTACGTTATACGTTATACGTTATACGTCACACGTTATACGTTATACGTTATACGTTACACGTTATACGTTATACGTTACACGTTATACGTTATACGTTATACGTTATACGTTATACGTTATACAATATACGTTATACGTCATTCGTTATACGTTAGATGTTACACAATATAGGTTATACGTTATACGTTATACGTTATACGTTATACGTTATACGTTATACGTTATACGTTGTACGTTATACGTTGTACGTTGTACGTTATACGTTATACGTTATACGTTATACGTTATACGTTATACGTTATACGTTGTACGTTATACGTTATACGTTATACGTTATACGTTATACATTATACGCTATACGTCATTCGTTATACGTTAGACGTTACACAATATAGGTTATACGTGATACGTTATACGTTATACGTTATACGTCATTCGTTATACGTTAGATGTTACACAATATAGGTTATAAGTTATACGTTATACGTTCTACGTCATACGTTATAAGTTATGCGTCATACGTTATACGTTATACGTTATACGTAATAGGTCATACATCATTCGTGATACGTCATACGTTATACGTTATACGTTATACGTTCTACGTTATACGTTATACGTTATACGTTATAGGTCATACCTTATTCGTGATACGTCATACGTTATACGTTATACGTTCTACGTTATACGTTATACGTTATACGTTACACGTTATACGTTATACGTTATACGTTACACGTTATACGTTATACGTTATACGTTATACGTTATACGTTATACGTTATACGTTGTACGTTATACGTTATACAATATACGTTATACGTCATTCGTTATACGTTAGATGTTACACAATATAGGTTATACGTTATACGTTATACGTTATACGTTATACGTTATACGTTATACGTTATACGTTATACGTTGTACGTTATACGTTATACAATATACGTTATACGTCATTCGTTATACGTTAGATGTTACACAATATAGGTTATACGTTATACGTTATACGTTATACGTTATACGTTATACCTTATACGTTATACGTTATACGTTATACGTTATACGTTATACGTTATACGTTATACGTTATACGTTATACGTTATACGTTGTACGTTATACGTTGTACGTTGTACGTTATACGTTATACGTTATACGTTATACGTTATACGTTATACGTTATACGTTATACGTCATTCGTTATATGTTGGACGTTACACAATATAGGTTATACGTTACACGTTATACGTTATACGTTATACGTTACACGTTATACGTTATACGTTATACGTTATACGTTATACGTTATACGTTATACGTTATACAATATACGATATACGTGATACGTTATACGTTATACGTTATACGTTATACGTTATACGTTATACGTTATACGTTATACGTTATACGTTATACGTTATACGTTATACGTTATACGTTATACGTTATACGTTATACGTTATACGTTATACGTTATACGTTATACGTTATACGTTATACGTTATACGTTATACGTTATACGTTATACGTTATACGTTATACGTTATACGTTATACGTTATACGTTATACGTGATATGTAATACGTCATACGTTATACGTTTTACGTTATACGTTATACGTTTTATGTTATACGTTATACGTTATACGTTATACGTTATACGTTATACGTTATACGTTATACGTTATACGTTATACGTTATACGTTATACGTTATAGGTTATACGTTATACGTTATACGTTATACGTTATACGTCATACGTTATACGTCATACGTTATACGTTAGACGTTACACGTTATATGTTATACGTTATACGTTATACGTTATAGGTTATACGTTATACGTTATACGTTATACGTTATACGTTATACGTTATACGTCATACGTTATACGTTAGACGTTACACGTTATATGTTATACGTTATACGTTATACGTTATAGGTTATACGTTATACATTATACGTTATACGTCTATCGTTATACGTTAGACGTTACACAATATAGCTTATACGTGTTACGTTATACGTTATACGTTATACGTTATACGTTATACGTTATACGTTATACGTTATACGTTATACGTTATACGTTATACGTTATACGTTATACGTTATACATTATACGTTATACGTCATTCGTTATACGTTAGACGTTACACAATATAGGTTATACGTGATACGTTATACGTTATACGTTATACGTTATACGTTATACGTTATACGTTATA
The DNA here is from genome assembly GCF_051014685.1 of Ptiloglossa arizonensis. NCBI lineage: Eukaryota > Metazoa > Arthropoda > Insecta > Hymenoptera > Colletidae > Ptiloglossa > Ptiloglossa arizonensis. The sequence continues at coordinate 34,683 of NW_027479139.1, forward strand.
CGTTATACGTTATACGTTATACGTTATACATTATACGCTATACGTCATTCGTTATACGTTAGACGTTACACAATATAGGTTATACGTGATACGTTATACGTTATACGTTATACGTCATTCGTTATACGTTAGATGTTACACAATATAGGTTATAAGTTATACGTTATACGTTCTACGTCATACGTTATAAGTTATGCGTCATACGTTATACGTTATACGTTATACGTAATAGGTCATACATTATTCGTGATACGTCATACGTTATACGTTATACGTTATACGTTCTACGTTATACGTTATACGTTATACGTTATAGGTCATACCTTATTCGTGATACGTCATACGTTATACGTTATACGTTCTACGTTATACGTTATACGTTATACGTCACACGTTATACGTTATACGTTATACGTTACACGTTATACGTTATACGTTACACGTTATACGTTATACGTTATACGTTATACGTTATACGTTATACAATATACGTTATACGTCATTCGTTATACGTTAGATGTTACACAATATAGGTTATACGTTATACGTTATACGTTATACGTTATACGTTATACGTTATACGTTATACGTTGTACGTTATACGTTGTACGTTGTACGTTATACGTTATACGTTATACGTTATACGTTATACGTTATACGTTATACGTTGTACGTTATACGTTATACGTTATACGTTATACATTATACGTTATACGTTATACGTTATACGTTATACATTATAGAATATACGTTATAGGTTATACGTTGTACGTTATACGTTATACGTTATAAGTTATACGTTATACGTTATACGTTATACGTTATACGTTATACGTTATACGATATACGTTATACGTTATACGTTATACGCTATACGTTATACGTTATACGTCATTCGTTATACGTTAGACGTTACACAATATAGGTTATACGTTACACGTTATACGTTATACGTTATACGTTACACGTTATACGTTATACGTTATACGTTATACGTTATACGTTATACGTTATACGTTATACGTTATAGAATATACGTTATAGGTTATACGTTATACGTTATACGTTATACGTTACAAGTTATACGTTATACGTTATACGTTATACGTTATACGTTATACGTTATACGTTATACGTTATACGTTATACGTTATACGTTACACGTTATACGTTATACGTTATACGTTATACGTTATACGTTATACGTTATACGTTATACGTTATACGTTATACGTTATACGTTATACGTCATTCGTTATACGTTATACGTTATACGTTATACGTTATAGGTCATACCTTATTCGTGATACGTCATACGTTATACGTTATACGTTCTACGTTATACGTTATACGTTATACGTCACACGTTATACGTTATACGTTATACGTTACACGTTATACGTTATACGTTACACGTTATACGTTATACGTTATACGTTATACGTTATACGTTATACAATATACGTTATACGTCATTCGTTATACGTTAGATGTTACACAATATAGGTTATACGTTATACGTTATACGTTATACGTTATACGTTATACGTTATACGTTGTACGTTATACGTTGTACGTTGTACGTTATACGTTATACGTTATACGTTATACGTTATACGTTATACGTTATACGTTATACGTTATACGTTATACGTTATACGTTATACATTATACGCTATACGTCATTCGTTATACGTTAGACGTTACACAATATAGGTTATACGTGATACGTTATACGTTATACGCTATACGTCATTCGTTATACGTTAGATGTTACACAATATAGGTTATAAGTTATACGTTATACGTTCTACGTCATACGTTATAAGTTATGCGTCATACGTTATACGTTATACGTTATACGTAATAGGTCATACATTATTCGTGATACGTCATACGTTATACGTTATTCGTTATACGTTCTACGTTATACGTTATACGTTATACGTTATAGTTCATACCTTATTCGTGATACGTCATACGTTATACGTTATACGTTCTACGTTATACGTTATACGTTATACGTCACACGTTATACGTTATACGTTATACGTTACACGTTATACGTTATACGTTACACGTTATACGTTATACGTTATACGTTATACGTTATACGTTATACAATATACGTTATACGTCATTCGTTATACGTTAGATGTTACACAATATAGGTTATACGTTATACGTTATACGTTATACGTTATACGTTATACGTTATACGTTGTACGTTATACGTTGTACGTTGTACGTTATACGTTATACGTTAAACGTTATACGTTATACGTTATACGTTATACGTTGTACGTTATACGTTATACGTTATACGTCATTCGTTATACGTTATACGTTATACGTTATACGTTATAGGTCATACCTTATTCGTGATACGTCATACGTTATACGTTATACGTTCTACGTTATACGTTATACGTTATACGTCACACGTTATACGTTATACGTTATACGTTACACGTTATACGTTATACGTTACACGTTATACGTTATACGTTATACGTCATACGTTATACGTTAGACGTTACACGTTATATGTTATACGTTATACGTTATACGTTATAGGTTATACGTTATACATTATACGTTATACGTCTATCGTTATACGTTAGACGTTACACAATATAGCTTATACGTGTTACGTTATACGTTATACGTTATACGTTATACATTATACGTTATACGTTATACGTTATACGTTATACATTATAGAATATACGTTATAGGTTATACGTTGTACGTTATACGTGATACGTTATAAGTTATACGTTATACGTTATACGTTATACGTTATACGTTATACGTTATACGATATACGTTATACGTTATACGTTATACGCTATACGTTATACGTTATACGTCATTCGTTATACGTTAGACGTTACACAATATAGGTTATACGTTACACGTTATACGTTATACGTTATACGTTACACGTTATACGTTATACGTTATACGTTATACGTTATACGTTATACGTTATACGTTATACGTTATACGTTATAGAATATACGTTATAGGTTATACGTTATACGTTATACGTTATACGTTACAAGTTATACGTTATACGTTATACGTTATACGTTATACGTTATACGTTATACGTTATACGTTATACGTTATACGTTACACGTTATACGTTATACGTTATACGTTATACGTTATACGTTATACGTTATACGTTATACGTTATACGTTATACGTTATACGTTATACGTTATACGTCATTCGTTATACGTTATACGTTATACGTTATACGTTATAGGTCATACCTTATTCGTGATACGTCATACGTTATACGTTATACGTTCTACGTTATACGTTATACGTTATACGTCACACGTTATACGTTATACGTTATACGTTACACGTTATACGTTATACGTTACACGTTATACGTTATACGTTATACGTTATACGTTATACGTTATACAATATACGTTATACGTCATTCGTTATACGTTAGATGTTACACAATATAGGTTATACGTTATACGTTATACGTTATACGTTATACGTTATACGTTATACGTTGTACGTTATACGTTGTACGTTGTACGTTATACGTTATACGTTATACGTTATACGTTATACGTTATACGTTATACGTTGTACGTTATACGTTACACGTTATACGTTATACGTTATACATTATACGCTATACGTCATTCGTTATACGTTAGACGTTACACAATATAGGTTATACGTGATACGTTATACGTTATACGTTATACGTCATTCGTTATACGTTAGATGTTACACAATATAGGTTATAAGTTATACGTTATACGTTCTACGTCATACGTTATAAGTTATGCGTCATACGTTATACGTTATACGTCATACGTTATACGTTAGACGTTACACGTTATATGTTATACGTTATACGTTATACGTTATAGGTTATACGTTATACGTTATACGTTATACGTTATACGTTATACGTTATACGTCATACGTTATACGTTAGACGTTACACGTTATATGTTATACGTTATACGTTATACGTTATAGGTTATACGTTATACATTATACGTTATACGTCTATCGTTATACGTTAGACGTTACACAATATAGCTTATACGTGTTACGTTATACGTTATACGTTATACGTTATACGTTATACGTTATACGTTATACGTTATACGTTATACGTTATACGTTATACGTTATACGTTATACGTTATACGTTATACGTTATACGTTATACGTGATATGTAATACGTCATACGTTATACGTTTTACGTTATACGTTATACGTTTTATGTTATACGTTATACGTTATACGTTATACGTTATACGTTATACGTTATACGTTATACGTTATACGTTATACGTTATACGTTATACGTTATAGGTTATACGTTATACGTTATACGTTATACGTTATACGTCATACGTTATACGTCATACGTTATACGTTAGACGTTACACGTTATATGTTATACGTTATACGTTATACGTTATAGGTTATACGTTATACGTTATACGTTATACGTTATACGTTATACGTTATACGTCATACGTTATACGTTAGACGTTACACGTTATATGTTATACGTTATACGTTATACGTTATAGGTTATACGTTATACATTATACGTTATACGTCTATCGTTATACGTTAGACGTTACACAATATAGCTTATACGTGTTACGTTATACGTTATACGTTATACGTTATACGTTATACGTTATACGTTATACGTTATACGTTATACGTTATACGTTATACGTTATACGTTATACGTTATACATTATACGTTATACGTCATTCGTTATACGTTAGACGTTACACAATATAGGTTATACGTGATACGTTATACGTTATACGTTATACGTTATACGTTATACGTTATACGTTATACGTTATACGTTATACGTTATACGTTATACATTATACGCTATACGTCATTCGTTATACGTTAGACGTTACACAATATAGGTTATACGTGATACGTTATACGTTATACGTTATACGTCATTCGTTATACGTTAGATGTTACACAATATAGGTTATAAGTTATACGTTATACGTTCTACGTCATACGTTATAAGTTATGCGTCATACGTTATACGTTATACGTTATACGTAATAGGTCATACATTATTCGTGATACGTCATACGTTATACGTTATACGTTATACGTTCTACGTTATACGTTATACGTTATACGTTATAGGTCATACCTTATTCGTGATACGTCATACGTTATACGTTATACGTTCTACGTTATACGTCATACGTTATGCGTCACACGTTATACGTTATACGTTGTACGTTACACGTTATACGTTATACGTTACACGTTATACGTTATACGTTATACGTTATACGTTATACGTTATACAATATACGTTATACGTCATTCGTTATACGTTAGATGTTACACAATATAGGTTATACGTTATACGTTATACGTTATACGTTATACGTTATACGTTATACGTTGTACGTTATACGTTGTACGTTGTACGTTATACGTTATACGTTATACGTTATACGTTATACGTTATACGTTATACGTTGTACGTTATACGTTATACGTTATACGTTATACATTATACGTTATACGTTATACGTTATACGTTATACATTATAGAATATACGTTATAGGTTATACGTTGTACGTTATACGTTATACGTTATAAGTTATACGTTATACGTTATACGTTATACGTTATACGTTATACGTTATACGATATACGTTATACGTTATACGTTATACGCTATACGTTATACGTTATACGTCATTCGTTATACGTTAGACGTTACACAATATAGGTTATACGTTACACGTTATACGTTATACGTTATACGTTACACGTTATACGTTATACGTTATACGTTATACGTTATACGTTATACGTTATACGTTATACGTTATACGTTATAGAATATACGTTATAGGTTATACGTTATACGTTATACGTTATACGTTACAAGTTATACGTTATACGTTATACGTTATACGTTATACGTTATACGTTATACGTTATACGTTATACGTTATACGTTATACGTTACACGTTATACGTTATACGTTATACGTTATACGTTATACGTTATACGTTATACGTTATACGTTATACGTTATACGTTATACGTTATACGTCATTCGTTATACGTTATACGTTATACGTTATACGTTATAGGTCATACCTTATTCGTGATACGTCATACGTTATACGTTATACGTTCTACGTTATACGTTATACGTTATACGTCACACGTTATACGTTATACGTTATACGTTACACGTTATACGTTATACGTTACACGTTATACGTTATACGTTATACGTTATACGTTATACGTTATACAATATACGTTATACGTCATTCGTTATACGTTAGATGTTACACAATATAGGTTATACGTTATACGTTATACGTTATACGTTATACGTTATACGTTATACGTTGTACGTTATACGTTGTACGTTGTACGTTATACGTTATACGTTATACGTTATACGTTATACGTTATACGTTATACGTTATACGTTATACGTTATACGTTATACGTTATACGTTATACGTTATACATTATACGCTATACGTCATTCGTTATACGTTAGACGTTACACAATATAGGTTATACGTGATACGTTATACGTTATACGTTATACGTCATTCGTTATACGTTAGATGTTACACAATATAGGTTATAAGTTATACGTTATACGTTCTACGTCATACGTTATAAGTTATGCGTCATACGTTATACGTTATACGTTATACGTAATAGGTCATACATTATTCGTGATACGTCATACGTTATACGTTATTCGTTATACGTTCTACGTTATACGTTATACGTTATACGTTATAGGTCATACCTTATTCGTGATACGTCATACGTTATACGTTATACGTTCTACGTTATACGTTATACGTTATACGTCACACGTTATACGTTATACGTTATACGTTACACGTTATACGTTATACGTTACACGTTATACGTTATACGTTATACGTTATACGTTATACGTTATACAATATACGTTATACGTCATTCGTTATACGTTAGATGTTACACAATATAGGTTATACGTTATACGTTATACGTTATACGTTATACGTTATACGTTATACGTTGTACGTTATACGTTGTACGTTGTACGTTATACGTTATACGTTATACGTTATACGTTATACGTTATACGTTATACGTTGTACGTTATACGTTATACGTTATACGTTATACATTATACGTTATACGTTATACGTTATACGTTATACATTATAGAATATACGTTATAGGTTATACGTTGTACGTTATACGTTATACGTTATACGTTATAAGTTATACGTTATACGTTATACGTTATACGTTATACGTTATACGTTATACGTTATACGATATACGTTATACGTTATACGTTATACGCTATACGTTATACGTTATACGTCATTCGTTATACGTTAGACGTTACACAATATAGGTTATACGTTACACGTTATACGTTATACGTTATACGTTACACGTTATACGTTATACGTTATACGTTATACGTTATACGTTATACGTTATACGTTATACGTTATAGAATATACGTTATAGGTTATACGTTATACGTTATACGTTATACGTTACAAGTTATACGTTATACGTTATACGTTATACGTTATACGTTATACGTTATACGTTATACGTTATACGTTATACGTTACACGTTATACGTTATACGTTATACGTTATACGTTATACGTTATACGTTATACGTTATACGTTATACGTTATACGTTATACGTTATACGTCATTCGTTATACGTTATACGTTATACGTTATACGTTATAGGTCATACCTTATTCGTGATACGTCATACGTTATACGTTATACGTTCTACGTTATACGTTATACGTTATACGTCACACGTTATACGTTATACGTTATACGTTACACGTTATACGTTATACGTTACACGTTATACGTTATACGTTATACGTTATACGTTATACGTTATACAATATACGTTATACGTCATTCGTTATACGTTAGATGTTACACAATATAGGTTATACGTTATACGTTATACGTTATACGTTATACGTTATACGTTATACGTTGTACGTTATACGTTGTACGTTGTACGTTATACGTTATACGTTATACGTTATACGTTATACGTTATACGTTATACGTTGTACGTTATACGTTATACGTTATACGTTATACGTTATACATTATACGCTATACGTCATTCGTTATACGTTAGACGTTACACAATATAGGTTATACGTGATACGTTATACGTTATACGTTATACGTCATTCGTTATACGTTAGATGTTACACAATATAGGTTATAAGTTATACGTTATACGTTCTACGTCATACGTTATAAGTTATGCGTCATACGTTATACGTTATACGTTATACGTAATAGGTCATACATTATGCGTGATACGTCATACGTTATACGTTATACGTTATACGTTCTACGTTATACGTTATACGTTATACGTTATAGGTCATACCTTATTCGTGATACGTCATACGTTATACGTTATACGTTCTACGTTATACGTTATACGTTATACGTCACACGTTATACGTTATACGTTATACGTTACACGTTATACGTTATACGTTACACGTTATACGTTATACGTTATACGTTATACGTTATACGTTATACAATATACGTTATACGTCATTCGTTATACGTTAGATGTTACACAATATAGGTTATACGTTATACGTTATACGTTATACGTTATACGTTATACGTTATACGTTGTACGTTATACGTTGTACGTTGTACGTTATACGTTATACGTTATACGTTATACGTTATACGTTATACGTTATACGTTATACGTTGTACGTTATACGTTACACGTTATACGTTATACGTTATACATTATACGTTATACGTTATACGTTATACGTTATACATTATAGAATATACGTTATAGGTTATACGTTGTACGTTATACGTTATACGTTATAAGTTATACGTTATACGTTATACGTTATACGTTATACGTTATACGTTATACGATATACGTTATACGTTATACGTTATACGCTATACGTTATACGTTATACGTCATTCGTTATACGTTAGACGTTACACAATATAGGTTATACGTTACACGTTATACGTTATACGTTATACGTTACACGTTATACGTTATACGTTATACGTTATACGTTATACGTTATACGTTATACGTTATACGTTATAGAATATACGTTATAGGTTATACGTTATACGTTATACGTTATACGTTACAAGTTATACGTTATACGTTATACGTTATACGTTATACGTTATACGTTATACGTTATACGTTATACGTTATACGTTATACGTTATACGTTATACGTTATACGTTATACGTTATACGTTATACGTTATACGTTATACGTTATACGTTATACGTTATACGTTATACGTTATACGTTATACGTCATTCGTTATACGTTAGACGTTACACAATATAGGTTATACGTCATACGTTATACGTTATACGTTATACGTTATACGTTATACGTTATACGTTATACGTTATACGTTATACGTTATACGTTATACGTTATACGTTATACGTTATACGTTATACGTTATACGTTATACGTTATACGTTATACGCTATACGTTATACGTTATACGTTATACGTTATACGTTATACGTTATACGTTATACGTTATACGTTACACGTTCTACGTTTTTCGTTATACGCTCTTCGTTACACGTTATACGTTATACGTTATACGTCATACGTTATACGTTGTACGTTATACGTTGTACGTTGTACGTTATACGTTATACGTTATACGTTATACGTTATACGTTATACGTTATACGTTGTACGTTATACGTTATACGTTATACGTTATACATTATACGTTATACGTTATACGTTATACGTTATACGTTATAGAATATACGTTATAGGTTATACGTTGTACGTTATACGTTATACGTTATAAGTTATACGTTATACGTTGTACGTTATACGTTATACGTTATACGTTATACGATATACGTTATACGTTATACGTTATACGTTATACGTTATACGTTATACGTTATACGTTATACGTCTTTCGTTATACGTTAGACGTTACACAATATAGGTTATACGTTACACGTTATACGTTATACGTTATACGTTACACGTTATACGTTATACGTTATACGTTATACGTTATACGTTATACGTTATACGTTATACGTTATACAATATACGTTATACGTCATTCGTTATACGTTAGATGTTACACAATATAGGTTATACGTTATACGTTATACGTTATACGTTATACGTTATACGTTATACGTTATACGTTATACGTTATACGTTATACGTTATACGTTATACGTTATACGTTATACATTATACGTTATACGTTATACGTTATACGTTATACGTTATACGTTATAGAATATACGTTATAGGTTATACGTTATACGTTATACGTTATACGTTACAAGTTATACGTTATACGTTATACGTTATACGTTATACGTTATACGTTATACGTTATACGTTATACGTTATACGTTATACGTTATACGTTATACGTTATACGTTATACGTTATACGTTATACGTTATACGTTATACGTTATACGTTATACGTTATACGTTATACGTTCTACGTTATACGTTATACGTTATACGTTATACGTTATAGGTCATACCTTATTCGTGATACGTCATACGTTATACGTTATACGTTCTACGTTATACGTTATACGTTATACGTTACACGTTATACGTTATACGTTATACGTTACACGTTATACGTTATACGTTATACGTTATACGTTATACGTTATACGTTATACGTTATACGTTGTACGTTATACGTTATACAATATACGTTATACGTCATTCGTTATACGTTAGATGTTACACAATATAGGTTATACGTTATACGTTATACGTTATACGTTATACGTTATACGTTATACGTTATACGTTATACGTTATACGTTATACGTTATACGTTATACGTTATACGTTATACGTTATACGTTATACGTTATACGTTATACGTTGTACGTTATACGTTGTACGTTGTACGTTATACGTTATACGTTATACGTTATACGTTATACGTTATACGTTATACGTTGTACGTTATACGTTATACGTTATACGTTATACATTATACGTTATACGTTATACGTTATACGTTATACGTTATAGAATATACGTTATAGGTTATACGTTGTACGTTATACGTTATACGTTATAAGTTATACGTTATACGTTATACGTTATACGTTATACGTTATACGTTATACGATATACGTTATACGTTATACGTTATACGTTATAAGTTATACGTTATACGTCATTCGTTATATGTTAGACGTTACACAATATAGGTTATACGTTACACGTTATACGTTATACGTTATACGTTACACGTTATACGTTATACGTTATACGTTATACGTTATACGTTATACGTTATACGTTATACAATATACGTTATACGTGATACGTTATACGTTATACGTTATACGTTATACGTTATACGTTATACGTTATACGTTATACGTTATACGTTATACGTTATACGTTATACGTTATACGTTATACGTTATACGTTATACGTTATACGTTATACGTTATACGTTATACGTTATACGTTATACGTTATACGTTATACGTTATACGTTATACGTTATACGTTATACGTTATACGTTATACGTTATACGTAATATGTAATACGTCATACGTTATACGTTTTACGTTATACGTTATACGTTATACGTTATACGTTATACGTTATACGTTATACGTTATACGTTTTATGTTATACGTTATACGTTATACGTTATACGTTATACGTTATACGTTATACTTTATACGTTATACGTTATACGTTATACGTTATACGTTATACGTTATACGTTATACGTTATACGTTATACGTTATACGTTATACGTTATACGTTATACGTTATACGTTATACGTTGTACGTTATACGTTGTACGTTGTACGTTATACGTTATACGTTATACGTTATACGTTATACGTTATACGTTATACGTTGTACGTTATACGTTATACGTTATACGTTATACATTATACGTTATACGTTATACGTTATACGTTATACGTTTTAGAATATACGTTATAGGTTATACGTTGTACGTTATACGTTATACGTTATAAGTTATACGTTATACGTTATACGTTATACGTTATACGTTATACGTTATACGATATACGTTATACGTTATACGTTATACGTTATACGTTATACGTTATACGTCATTCGTTATACGTTAGACGTTACACAATATAGGTTATACGTGATACGTTATACGTTATACGTTATACGTTATACGTTATACGTTATACGTTATACGTTATACGTTATACGTTATACGTTATACATTATACGCTATACGTCATTCGTTATACGTTAGACGTTACACAATATAGGTTATACGTGATACGTTATACGTTATACGTTATAGAATATACGTTATAGGTTATACGTTGTACGTTATACGTTATACGTTATAAGTTATACGTTATACGTTATACGTTATACGTTATACGTTATACGTTATACGATATACGTTATACGTTATACGTTATACGTTATACGTTATACGTTATACGTCATTCGTTATACGTTAGACGTTACACAATATAGGTTATACGTTACACGTTATACGTTAGACGTTATACGTTACACGTTATACGTTATACGTTATACGTTATACGTTATACGTTATACGTTATACGTTATACGTTATACGTTATACAATATACGTTATACGTCATTCGTTATACGTTAGATGTTACACAATATAGGTTATACGTTATACGTTATACGTTATACGTTATACGTTATACGTTATACGTTATACGTTATACGTTATACGTTATACGTTATTCGTTATACGTTATACGTTATACGTTATACGTTGTACGTTATACGTTATACCTTATACGTTATACGTTATACGTTATACATTATACGTTATACGTTATACGTTATACGTTATACGTTATACGTTATACGTTATAGAATATACGTTATAGGTTATACGTTATACGTTATACGTTATACGTTACAAGTTATACGTTATACGTTATACGTTATACGTTATACGTTATACGTTATACGTTATACGTTATACGTTATACGTTATACGTTATACGTTATACGTTATACGTCATTCGTTATACGTTAGACGTTACACAATATAGGTTATACGTCATACGTTATACGTTATACGTTATACGTTATACGTTATACGTTATACGTTATACGTTATACGTTATACGTTATACGTTATACGTTATACGTTATACGTTATACGTTATACGTTATACGTTATACGTTATACGCTATACGTTATACGTTATACGTTATACGTTATACGTTATACGTTATACGTTATACGTCATACATTATACGTTAGACGTTACACGTTATACGTTATACGTTATACGTTATACGTTATACGTTATACGTTATACGTTATACGTTATACGTTATATGTTATACGGTATACGTTATACAATATACGTTATACGTCATTCGCTATACGTTAGATGTTACACAATATAGGTTATACGTTATACGTTATACGTTATACGTTATACGTTATACGTTATACGTTATACGTTATACGTTATACGTTATACGTTATACGTTATACGTTATACAATATACGTTATACGTTATACGTTATACGTCATTCGTTACACGTTAGACGTTACACAATATAGGTTATACGTCATACGTTATACGTTATCCGTTATACGTTATACGTTATACGTTATACGTTATACGTTATACGTTATACGTTATACGTTATACGTTATACGTTATACGTTATACGTTATACGCTATACGTTATACGTTATACGTTATACGTTATACTTTATACGTTATACGTTATACGTCATACATTATACGTTAGACGTTACACGTTATACGTTATAGGTTATACGTTATACGTTATACGTTATACGTTATACGTTATACGTTATACGTTATATGTTATACGGTATACGTTATACAATATACGTTATACGTCATTCGCTATACGTTAGATGTTACACAATATAGGTTATACGTTATACGTTATACGTTATACGTTATACGTTATACGTTATACGTTATACGTTATACGTTATACGTTATACAATATACGTTATACGTCATTCGTTATACGTTAGATGTTACACAATATAGGTTATACGTTATACGTTATACGTTATACGTTATACGTTATACGTTATACGTTATACGTTATACGTTATACGTTATACGTTATACGTTATACGTTATACGTTATACGTTATACGTTATACGTTATACGTTATACGTCTATCGTTATACGTTAGACGTTACACAATGTATGTTATACGTGATACGTTATACGTTATACGTTATACGTTATACGTTATACGTTATACGTTATACGTTATACGTTATACGTTAAACGTTATACGTTATACGTTATACGTTATACGTTATACGTTATACGTTATACGTTATACGTTATACGTTATACGTTATACGTTATACGTTATACGTGATACGTTATACGTTATACGTTATACGTTATACGTCTATCGTTATACGTTAGACGTTACACAATGTATGTTATACGTTATACGTTATACGTTATACGTTATACGTTATACGTTATACGTTATACGTTATACGTTATACGTTATACGTTATACGTTATACGTTATACGTTATACGTCTATCGTTATACGTTAGACGTTACACAATGTATGTTATACGTGATACGTTATACGTTATACGTTATACGTTATACGTTATACGTTATACGTTATACGTTATACGTTATACGTTATACGTTATACGTTATACGTTATACGTTATACGTTATACGTTATACGTTATACGTTATACGTTATACGTTATACGTTATACGTTATACGTGATACGTTATACGTTATACGTTATACGTTATACATTATACGTTATACGTCTATCGTTATACGTTAGACGTTACACAATGTATGTTATACGTGATACGTTATACGTTATACGTTATACGTTATACGTTATACGTTATACGTTATACGTTATACGTTATACGTTATACGTTATGCGTTATACGTTATACGTTATACGTTATGCGTTATACATTATACGTTATACGTTATACGTTATACGTTATACGTTATAGAATATACGTTATAGGTTATACGTTGTACGTTATACGTTATAGGTTATAAGTTATACGTTATACGTTATACGTTATACGTTATACGTTATACGTTATACGTTATAAGTTATACGTTATACGTTATACGTTATACGTTATACGTTATACGTTATACGTTATACGTTATACGTTATACGTTATACGTTATACGTTATACGTTATACGTTATGCGTTATACGTTATACGTTATACGTTATGCGTTATACATTATACGTTATACGTTATACGTTATACGTTATACGTTATACGTTATAGAATATACGTTATAGGTTATACGTTGTACGTTATACGTTATAGGTTATAAGTTATACGTTATACGTTATACGTTATACGTTATACATTATACGTTATACGTTATAGGTTATACGTTATACGTTATACGATATACGTTATAGGTCATACCTTATACGTGATACGTTATACGTTATACGTTATACGTTATACGTTATACGATATACGTTATACGTTATACGTTATACGTTATACGTTATACGTTATACGTCATTCGTTATACGTTAGACGTTACACAATATAGGTTATACGTGATACGTTATACGTTATACGTTATACGTTATACGTTATACGTTATACGTTATACGTTATACGTTATACGTTATACGTCATTCGTTATACGTTAGACGTTACACAATATTGGTTATACGTTACACGTTATACGTTATACGTTATACGTTACACGTTATACGTTATACGTTATACGTTATACGTTATACGTTATACGTTATACGTTATACGTTATACGTTATACGTTATACGTTATACGTTATACGTTATACGTGATACGTTATACGTTATACGTTATACGTTATACGTTATACATTATACGTTATACGTCTATCGTTATACGTTAGACGTTACACAATGTATGTTATACGTGATACGTTATACGTTATACGTTATACGTTGTACGTTATACGTTATACGTTATAAGTTATACGTTATACGTTATACGTTATACGTTATACGTTATACGTTATACGTTATACGTTATACGATATACGTTATACGTTATACGTTATACGTTATACGTTATACGTTATACGTCATTCGTTATACGTTAGACGTTACACAATATAGGTTATACGTGATACGTTATACATTATACGTTATACGTTATACGTTATACGTTATACGTTATAAGTTATACGTTATACGTTATACGTTATACGTTATACATTATACGCTATACGTCATTCGTTATACGTTAGACGTTACACAATATAGGTTATACGTGATACGTTATACGTTATACGTTATACGTCATTCGTTATACGTTAGATGTTACACAATATAGGTTATAAGTTATACGTTATACGTTCTACGTCATACGTTATACGTTATACGTTATACGTTATACGTTATACGTCATACGTTATACGTTATACGTTATACGTTATACGTTATAGAATATACGTTATAGGTTATACGTTGTACGTTATACGTTATACGTTATAAGTTATACGTTATACGTTATACGTTATACGTTATACGTTATACGTTATACGATATACGTTATACGTTATACGTTATACGTTATACGTTATACGTTATACGTCATTCGTTATACGTTAGACGTTACACAATATTGGTTATACGTTACACGTTATACGTTATACGTTATACGTTACACGTTATACGTTATACGTTATACGTTATACGTTATACGTTATACGTTATACGTTATACGTTATACGTTATACAATATACGTTATACGTCATTCGTTATACGTTAGATGTTACACAATATAGGTTATACGTTATACGTTATACGTTATACGTTATACGTTATACGTTATACGTTATACGTTATACGTTATACGTTATACGTTATACGTTATACGTTATTCGTTATACGTTATACGTTATACGTTATACGTTGTACGTTATACGTTATACCTTATACGTTATACGTTATACGTTATACATTATACGTTATACGTTATACGTTATACGTTATACGTTATACGTTATACGTTATAGAATATACGTTACAGGTTATACGTTATACGTTATACGTTATACGTTACAAGTTATACGTTATACGTTATACGTTATACGTTATACGTTATACGTTATACGTTATACGTTATACGTTATACGTTATACGTTATACGTTATACGTTATACGTTATACGTTATACGTTATACGTCATTCGTTATACGTTAGACGTTACACAATATAGGTTATACGTCATACGTTATACGTTATACGTTATACGTTATACGTTATACGTTATACGTTATACGTTATACGTTATACGTTATACGTTATACGTTATACGTTATACGTTATACGTTATACGTTATACGTTATACGTTATACGCTATACGTTATACGTTATACGTTATACGTTATACGTTATACGTTATACGTTATACGTCATACATTATACGTTAGACGTTACACGTTATACGTTATACGTTATACGTTATACGTTATACGTTATACGTTATACGTTATACGTTATACGTTATATGTTATACGGTATACGTTATACAATAAACGTTATACGTCATTCGCTATACGTTAGATGTTACACAATATAGGTTATACGTTATACGTTATACGTTATACGTTATACGTTATACGTTATACGTTATACGTTATACGTTATACGTTATACGTTATACAATATACGTTATACGTCATTCGTTATACGTTAGATGTTACACAATATAGGTTATACGTTATACGTTATACGTTATACGTTATACGTTATACGTGATACGTTATACGTTATACGTTATACGTTATACGTTATACATTATACGTTATACGTCTATCGTTATACGTTAGACGTTACACAATGTATGTTATACGTGATACGTTATACGTTATACGTTATACGTTATACGTTATACGATATACGTTATACGTTATACGTTATACGTTATACGTTATGCGTTATACATTATACGTTATACGTTATACGTTATACGTTATACGTTATAGAATATACGTTATAGGTTATACGTTGTACGTTATACGTTATAGGTTATAAGTTATACGTTATACGTTATACGTTATACGTTATACGTTATACGTTATACGTTATACGATATACGTTATACGTTATACGTTATACGTTATACGTTATACGTTATACGTTATACGTTATACGTTATACGTTATACGTTATACGTTATACGTTATACGTTATACGTTATACGTTATACGCTATACGTTATACGTTATACGTGATACGTTATACGTTATACGTTATACGTTATACGTTATACATTATACGTTATACGTCTATCGTTATACGTTAGACGTTACACAATGTATGTTATACGTGATACGTTATACGTTATACGTTATACGTTATACGTTATACGATATACGTTATACGTTATACGTTATACGTTATACGTTATGCGTTATACGTTATACGTTATACGTTATGCGTTATACATTATACGTTATACGTTATACGTTATACGTTATACGTTATAGAATATACGTTATAGGTTATACGTTGTACGTTATACGTTATAGGTTATAAGTTATACGTTATACGTTATACGTTATACGTTATACGTTATACGTTATACGTTATAGGTTATACGTTATACGTTATACGATATACGTTATAGGTCATACCTTATACGTGATACGTTATACGTTATACGTTATACGTTATACGTTATACGTTATACGTTATACGTAATATGTAATACGTCATACGTCATACGTTATACGTTATATGTAATACGTCATACGTTTTACGTTATACGTTACACGTTATACCTTATACGTTATACGTTATACGTTATACGTTACACGTTATACGTTATACGTTATACGTTATACGTTATACGTTATACGTTTTACGTTATTCGTTATACGTTCTTCGTTACACGTTATACGTTATACGTTATACGTCATACGTTATACGTTATACGTTATATGTTACACGTTATACGTTATACGTTACACGTTCTACGTTATACGTTACACGTTATACGTTATACGTTATACGTTATACGTTATACGTTATACGTTATACGTTATACGTTATACGTTATACGTTATACGTTATACGTTATACGTTATACGTTATACGTTATACGTTATACGTTATACGTTATACGTTATACGTTATACGTTATACGTTATACGTTATACGTTATACGTTATACGTCATACGTTATACGTCATACGTTATACGTTATACGTTATACGTTATACGTTATACGTTATACGTTATACGTTATACGTTATACGTTATACGTTATACGTTCTACGTTATACGTTATACGTTATACGTTATACGTTATACGTTATACGTTGTACGTTATACGTTATACGTTATACGTTATACGTTATACGTTCTACGTTATATGTTGTACGTTATACGTTATACATTATACGTTATACGTTATACGTTATACGTTATACGTTATAGAATATACGTTATAGGTTATACGTTGTACGTTATACGTTATACGTTATACGTTATAAGTTATACGTTATACGTTATACGTTATACGTTATACGTTATACGTTATACGTTATACGTTATACGTTATACGTTATACGTTATACGTTATACGTTATGCGTTATACGTTATACGTTATACGTTATGCGTTATACATTATACGTTATACGTTATACGTTATACGTTATACGTTATAGAATATACGTTATAGGTTATACGTTGTACGTTATACGTTATAGGTTATAAGTTATACGTTATACGTTATACGTTATACGTTATACATTATACGTTATACGTTATAGGTTATACGTTATACGTTATACGATATACGTTATAGGTCATACATTATACGTGATACGTTATACGTTATACGTTATACGTTATACGTTATACGTTATACGTTATACGTAATATGTAATACGTCATACGTTATACGTTTTACGTTATACGTTATACGTTATACGTTATACGTTATACGCTATACGTTATACGTTATACGTTATACGTTATACGTTATACGTCATACGTTATACGTCATTCGTTATACGTTAGACGTTACACAATATAGGTTATACGTCATACGTTATACGTTATACGTTATACGTTATACGTTATACGTTATACGTTATACGTTATACGTTATACGTTATACGTTATACGTTATACGTTATACGTTATACGTTATACGTTATACGTTATACGTTATACGCTATACGTTATACGTTATACGTTATACGTTATACGTTATACGTTATACGTTATACGTTATACGTTATACGTTATACGTTATACGTTATACGTTATACGCTATACGTTATACGTTATACGTTATACGTTATACGTTATACGTTATACGTTATACGTTATACGTTACACGTTCTACGTTTTTCGTTATACCCTCTTCGTTACACGTTATACGTTATACGTTATACGTCATACGTTATACGTTATACGTTATATGTTACACGTTATACGTTATACGTTACACGTTCTACGTTATACGTTACACGTTATACATTATACGTTATAGGTTATACGTTATACGTCATAAGTTATACGTTATACGTTATACGTTATACGTTATACGTTATACGTTATACGTTATACGCTATACGTTATACGTTATACGTTATACGTTATACGTTATACGTTATACGTTATACGTTATACGTTACACGTTCTACGTTTTTCGTTATACGCTCTTCGTTACACGTTATACGTTATACGTTATACGTCATACGTTATACGTTGTACGTTATACGTTGTACGTTGTACGTTATACGTTATACGTTATACGTTATACGTTATACGTTATACGTTATACGTCGTACGTTATACGTTACACGTTATACGTTATACATTATACGTTATACGTTATACGTTATACGTTATACGTTATAGAATATACGTTATAGGTTATACGTTGTACGTTATACGTTATACGTTATAAGTTATACGTTATACGTTGTACGTTATACGTTATACGTTATACGTTATACGATATACGTTATACGTTATACGTTATACGTTATACGTTATACGTTATACGTTATACGTCTTTCGTTATACGTTAGACGTTACACAATATAGGTTATACGTTACACGTTATACGTTATACGTTATACGTTACACGTTATACGTTATACGTTATACGTTATACGTTATACGTTATACGTTATACGTCATACGTTATACAATATACGTTATACGTCATTCGTTATACGTTAGATGTTACACAATATAGGTTATACGTTATACGTTATACGTTATACGTTATACGTTATACGTTATACGTTATACGTTATACGTTATACGTTATACGTTATACGTTATTCGTTATACGTTATACGTTATACGTTATACGTTGTACGTTATACGTTATACGTTATACGTTATACGTTATACGTTATACATTATACGTTATACGTTATACGTTATACGTTATACGTTATACGTTATACGTTATAGAATATACGTTATAGGTTATACGTTATACGTTATACGTTATACGTTACAAGTTATACGTTATACGTTATACGTTATACGTTATACGTTATACGTTATACGTTATACGTTATACGTTATACGTTATACGTTATACGTTATACGTTATACGTTATACGTTATACGTTATACGTTATACGTTATACGTTATACGTTATACGTTATACGTTATACGTTATACGTCATACGTTATACGTTATACGTTATACGTTATACGTTATACGTTATACGTTATACGTTATACGTTATACGTTATACGTTATACGTTCTACGTTATACGTTATACGTTATACGTTATACGTTATACGTTATACGTTGTACGTTATACGTTATACGTTATACGTTATACGTTATACGTTCTACGTTATATGTTGTACGTTATACGTTATACGTTATACGTTATACATTATACGTTATACGTTATACGTTATACGTTATACGTTATAGAATATACGTTATAGGTTATACGTTGTACGTTATACGTTATACGTTATAAGTTATACGTTATACGTTATACGTTATACGTTATACGTTATACGTTATACGTTATACGTTATACGTTATACGTTATACGTTATACGTTATACGTTATACGTTATGCGTTATACGTTATACGTTATACGTTATGCGTTATACATTATACGTTATACGTTATACGTTATACGTTATACGTTATAGAATATACGTTATAGGTTATACGTTGTACGTTATACGTTATAGGTTATAAGTTATACGTTATACGTTATACGTTATACGTTATACATTATACGTTATACGTTATAGGTTATACGTTATACGTTATACGATATACGTTATAGGTCATACATTATACGTGATACGTTATACGTTATACGTTATACGTTATACGTTATACGTTATACGTTATACGTAATATGTAATACGTCATACGTTATACGTTTTACGTTATACGTTATACGTTATACGTTATACGTTATACGCTATACGTTATACGTTATACGTTATACGTTATACGTTATACGTCATACGTTATACGTCATTCGTTATACGTTAGACGTTACACAATATAGGTTATACGTCATACGTTATACGTTATACGTTATACGTTATACGTTATACGTTATACGTTATACGTTATACGTTATACGTTATACGTTATACGTTATACGTTATACGTTATACGTTATACGTTATACGTTATACGTTATACGTTATACGCTATACGTTATACGTTATACGTTATACGTTATACGTTATACGTTATACGTTATACGTTATACGTTATACGTTATACGTTATACGTTATACGCTATACGTTATACGTTATACGTTATACGTTATACGTTATACGTTATACGTTATACGTTATACGTTATACGTTACACGTTCTACGTTTTTCGTTATACCCTCTTCGTTACACGTTATACGTTATACGTTATACGTCATACGTTATACGTTATACGTTATATGTTACACGTTATACGTTATACGTTACACGTTCTACGTTATACGTTACACGTTATACATTATACGTTATACGTTATACGTTATACGTCATAAGTTATACGTTATACGTTATACGTTATACGTTATACGTTATACGTTATACGTTATACGCTATACGTTATACGTTATACGTTATACGATATACCTTATACGTTATACGTTATACGTTATACGTTATACGTTATACGTTATACGTCTTTCGTTATACATTAGACGTTACACAATATAGGTTATACGTTACACGTTATACGTTATACGTTATACGTTACACGTTATACGTTATACGTTATACGTTATACGTTATACGTTATACGTTATACGTCATACGTTATACAATATACGTTATACGTCATTCGTTATACGTTAGATGTTACACAATATAGGTTATACGTTATACGTTATACGTTATACGTTATACGTTATACGTTATACGTTATACGTTATACGTTATACGTTATACGTTATTCGTTATACGTTATACGTTATACGTTATACGTTGTACGTTATACGTTATACGTTATACGTTATACGTTATACGTTATACATTATACGTTATACGTTATACGTTATACGTTATACGTTATACGTTATACGTTATACGTTATAGAATATACGTTATAGGTTATACGTTATACGTTATACGTTACAAGTTATACGTTATACGTTATACGTTATACGTTATACGTTATACGTTATACGTTATACGTTATACGTCTTTCGTTATACGTTAGACGTTACACAATATAGGTTATACGTTACACGTTATACGTTATACGTTATACGTTACACGTTATACGTTATACGTTATACGTTATACGTTATACGTTATACGTTATACGTCATACGTTATACAATATACGTTATACGTCATTCGTTATACGTTAGATGTTACACAATATAGGTTATACGTTATACGTTATACGTTATACGTTATACGTTATACGTTATACGTTATACGTTATACGTTATACGTTATACGTTATACGTTATTCGTTATACGTTATACGTTATACGTTATACGTTGTACGTTATACGTTATACGTTATACGTTATACGTTATACGTTATACATTATACGTTATACGTTATACGTTATACGTTATACGTTATACGTTATACGTTATAGAATATACGTTATAGGTTATACGTTATACGTTATACGTTATACGTTACAAGTTATACGTTATACGTTATACGTTATACGTTATACGTTATACGTTATACGTTATACGTTATACGTTATACGTTATACGTTATACGTTATACGTTATACGTTATACGTTATACGTTATACGTTATACGTTATACGTTATACGTTATACGTTATACGTTATACGTCATACGTTATACGTCATACGTTATACGTTATACGTTATACGTTATACGTTATACGTTATACGTTATACGTTATACGTTATACGTTATACGTTATACGTTCTACGTTATACGTTATACGTTATACGTTATACGTTATACGTTATACGTTGTACGTTATACGTTATACGTTATACGTTATACGTTATACGTTCTACGTTATATGTTGTACGTTATACGTTATACGTTATACGTTATACATTATACGTTATACGTTATACGTTATACGTTATACGTTATAGAATATACGTTATAGGTTATACGTTGTACGTTATACGTTATACGTTATAAGTTATACGTTATACGTTATACGTTATACGTTATACGTTATACGTTATACGTTATACGTTATACGTTATACGTTATACGTTATACGTTATACGTTATGCGTTATACGTTATACGTTATACGTTATGCGTTATACATTATACGTTATACGTTATACGTTATACGTTATACGTTATAGAATATACGTTATAGGTTATACGTTGTACGTTATACGTTATAGGTTATAAGTTATACGTTATACGTTATACGTTATACGTTATACATTATACGTTATACGTTATAGGTTATACGTTATACGTTATACGATATACGTTATAGGTCATACATTATACGTGATACGTTATACGTTATACGTTATACGTTATACGTTATACGTTATACGTTATACGTTATACGTTATACGTAATATGTAATACGTCATACGTTATACGTTTTACGTTATACGTTATACGTTATACGTTATACGTTATACGCTATACGTTATACGTTATACGTTATACGTTATACGTTATACGTCATACGTTATACGTCATTCGTTATACGTTAGACGTTACACAATATAGGTTATACGTCATACGTTATACGTTATACGTTATACGTTATACGTTATACGTTATACGTTATACGTTATACGTTATACGTTATACGTTATACGTTATACGTTATACGTTATACGTTATACGTCTTTCGTTATACATTAGACGTTACACAATATAGGTTATACGTTACACGTTATACGTTATACGTTATACGTTACACGTTATACGTTATACGTTATACGTTATACGTTATACGTTATACGTTATACGTCATACGTTATACAATATACGTTATACGTCATTCGTTATACGTTAGATGTTACACAATATAGGTTATACGTTATACGTTATACGTTATACGTTATACGTTATACGTTATACGTTATACGTTATACGTTATACGTTATACGTTATTCGTTATACGTTATACGTTATACGTTATACGTTGTACGTTATACGTTATACGTTATACGTTATACGTTATACGTTATACATTATACGTTATACGTTATAAGTTATACGTTATACGTTATACGTTATACGTTATAGAATATACGTTATAGGTTATACGTTATACGTTATACGTTATACGTTACAAGTTATACGTTATACGTTATACGTTATACGTTATACGTTATACGTTATACGTTATACGTTATACGTTATACGTTATACGTTATACGTTATACGTTATACGTTATACGTTATACGTTATACGTTATACGTTATACGTTATACGTTATACGTTATACGTCATTCGTTATACGTTAGACGTTACACAATATAGGTTATACGTCAGACGTTATACGTTATACGTTATACGTTATACGTTATACGTTATACGTTATACGTTATACGTTATACGTTATACGTTATACGTTATACGTTATACGTTATACGTTATACGTTATACGTTATACGTTATACGCTATACGTTATACGTTATACGTTATACGTTATACGTTATACGTTATACGTTATACGTTATACGTTACACGTTCTACGTTTTTCGTTATACCCTCTTCGTTACACGTTATACGTTATACGTTATACGTCATACGTTATACGTTATACGTTATATGTTACACGTTATACGTTATACGTTACACGTTCTACGTTATACGTTACACGTTATACGTTATACGTTATACGTTATACGTCATAAGTTATACGTTATACGTTATACGTTATACGTTATACGTTATACGTTTTACGTTATACGTTATACGTTATACGTTATACATTATACGTTATACATAATACGTTATAGGTTATACGTTATACGTTATACGTCATACGTTATACGTTATACGTTATACGTTATCCGTTATACGTTATACGTTATACGTTATACGTTACACGTTATACGTTATACGTTATACGTTATACGTTATACGTTATACGTTATACGTTATACGTTATACGTTATACGTTATACGTTATACGTTATACGTTATACGTTATACGTTATACGTTATACGTTACACGTTATACGTTATACGTTATACGTTATACGTTATACGTTATACGTTATACGTTATACGTTATACGTTATACGTTATAAGTTATACGTTATACGTTATACGTTATACGTTATACGTTATACGTTATACGTAATATGTAGTACGTCATACGTTATACGTTTTACGTTATACGTTATACGTTATACGTTATACGTTATACGTTATACGTTATACGTTATACGTTATACGTTTTATGTTATACGTTATACGTTATACGTCATACGTTATACGTTAGACGTTACACGTTATATGTTATACGTTATACGTTATACGTTATAGGTTATACGTTGTACATTATACGTTATACGTCTATCGTTATACGTTAGACGTTACACAATATAGGTTATACGTGATACGTTATACGTTATACGTTATACGTTATACGTTATATGTTATACGTTATACGTTATACGTTATACGTTATACGTTATACATTATACGTTATACGTCATTCGTTATACGTTAGACGTTACACAATATAGGTTATACGTGATACGTTATACGTTATACGTTATACGTTATACGTTATACGTTATACGTTATACGTTATACGTTATACGTTATACATTATACGTTATACGTCATTCGTTATACGTTAGACGTTACACAATATAGGTTATACGTGATACGTTATACGTTATACGTTATACGTTATACGTTATACGTCATACGTTATACGTTATACGTTATACGTTATACGTTATACGTTATACGTTATACGTTATACGTTATACGCTATACGTTATACGTTATACGTTATACGTTATACGTTATACGTTATACGTCATACGTTATACGTTATACGTTAGACGTTATAAGTTATACGTTATACGTTCTACGTCATACGTTATTCGTTATGCGTCATACGTTATACGTTATACGTTATACGTTATAGGTCATACATTATTCGTGATACGTCATACGTTATACGTTATACGTTCTACGTTATACGTTATACGTTATACGTTATACGTTATAGGTCATACCTTATTCGTGATACGTCATACGTTATACGTTATACGTTCTACGTTATACGTTATACGTTATACGTTACACGTTATACGTTATACGTTATACGTTACACGTTATACGTTATACGTTATACGTTATACGTTATACGTTATACGTTATACGTTGTACGTTATACGTTATACAATATACGTTATACGTCATTCGTTATACGTTAGATGTTACACAATATAGGTTATACGTTATACGTTATACGTTATACGTTATACGTTATACGTTATACGTTATACGTTATAAGTTATACGTTATACGTTATACGTTATACGTTATACGTTATACGTTATACGATATACGTTATACGTTATACGTTATACGTTATACGTTATACGTTATACGTTATACATTATACGTTATACGTCATTCGTTATACGTTAGACGTTACACAATATAGGTTATACGTGATACGTTATACGATATACGTTATACGTTATACGTTATACGTTATACGTTGTACGTTATACGTTGTACGTTGTACGTTATACGTTATACGTTATACGTTATACGTTATACGTTACACGTTATACGTTATACGTTATACGTTACACGTTATACGTTATACGTTATACGTTATACGTTATACGTTATACGTTATACGTTGTACGTTATACGTTATACAATATACGTTATACGTCATTCGTTATACGTTAGATGTTACACAATATAGGTTATACGTTATACGTTATACGTTATACGTTATACGTTATACGTTATACGTTATACGTTATACGTTATACGTTATACGTTATACATTATACGTTATACGTCATTCGTTATACGTTAGACGTTACACAATATAGGTTATACGTGATACGTTATACGTTATACGTTACACGTTATACGTTATACGTTATACGTTATACGTTATACGTTATACGTTATACGTTGTACGTTATACGTTATACAATATACGTTATACGTCATTCGTTATACGTTAGATGTTACACAATATAGGTTATACGTTATACGTTATACGTTATACGTTATACGTTATACGTTATACGTTATACGTTATAAGTTATACGTTATACGTTATACGTTATACGTTATACGTTATACGTTACACGTTATACGTTATACGTTATACGTTACACGTTATACGTTATACGTTATACGTTATACGTTATACGTTATACGTTATACGTTGTACGTTATACGTTATACAATATACGTTATACGTCATTCGTTATACGTTAGATGTTACACAATATAGGTTATACGTTATACGTTATACGTTATACGTTATACGTTATACGTTATACGTTATACGTTATAAGTTATACGTTATACGTTATACGTTATACGTTATACGTTATACGTTATACGTTATACGTTATACGTTATACGTTGTACGTTATACGTTATACAATATACGTTATACGTCATTCGTTATACGTTAGATGTTACACAATATAGGTTATACGTTATACGTTATACGTTATACGTTATACGTTATACGTTATACGTTATACGTTATACGTTATACGTTATACGTTATACATTATACGTTATACGTCATTCGTTATACGTTAGACGTTACACAATATAGGTTATACGTGATACGTTATACGTTATACGTTATACGTTATACGTTATACGTCATACGTTATACGTTATACGTTATACGTTATACGTTATACGTTATACGTTATACGTTATACGTTATACGTTATACGTTATACGTTGTACGTTATACGTTGTACGTTGTACGTTATACGTTATACGTTATACGTTACACGTTATACGTTATACGTTATACGTTATACGTTATACGTTATACGTTATACGTTATACGTTATACGTTACACGTTCTACGTTTTTCGTTATACCCTCTTCGTTACACGTTATACGTTATACGTTATACGTCATACGTTATACGTTATACGTTATATGTTACACGTTATACGTTATACGTTACACGTTCTACGTTATACGTTACACGTTATACGTTATACGTTATACGTTATACGTCATAAGTTATACGTTATACGTTATACGTTATACGTTATACGTTATACGTTATACGTTATACGTTATACGTTATACGTTATACGTTATACGTCATTCGTTATACGTTAGACGTTACACAATATAGGTTATACGTCAGACGTTATACGTTATACGTTATACGTTATACGTTATACGTTATACGTTATACGTTATACGTTATACGTTATACGTTATACGTTATACGTTATACGTTATACGTTATACGTTATACGTTATACGTTATACGCTATACGTTATACGTTATACGTTATACGTTATACGTTATACGTTATACGTTATACGTTATACGTTACACGTTCTACGTTTTTCGTTATACCCTCTTCGTTACACGTTATACGTTATACGTTATACGTCATACGTTATACGTTATACGTTATATGTTACACGTTATACGTTATACGTTACACGTTCTACGTTATACGTTACACGTTATACGTTATACGTTATACGTTATACGTCATAAGTTATACGTTATACGTTATACGTTATACGTTATACGTTATACGTTTTACGTTATACGTTATACGTTATACGTTATACATTATACGTTATACATAATACGTTATAGGTTATACGTTATACGTTATACGTCATACGTTATACGTTATACGTTATACGTTATCCGTTATACGTTATACGTTATACGTTATACGTTACACGTTATACGTTATACGTTATACGTTATACGTTATACGTTATACGTTATACGTTATCCGTTATACGTTATACGTTATACGTTATACGTTATACGTTATACGTAATATGTAGTACGTCATACGTTATACGTTTTACGTTATACGTTATACGTTATACGTTATACGTTATACGTTATACGTTATACGTTATACGTTATACGTTTTATGTTATACGTTATACGTTATACGTCATACGTTATACGTTAGACGTTACACGTTATATGTTATACGTTATACGTTATACGTTATAGGTTATACGTTGTACATTATACGTTATACGTCTATCGTTATACGTTAGACGTTACACAATATAGGTTATACGTGATACGTTATACGTTATACGTTATACGTTATACGTTATATGTTATACGTTATACGTTATACGTTATACGTTATACGTTATACATTATACGTTATACGTCATTCGTTATACGTTAGACGTTACACAATATAGGTTATACGTGATACGTTATACGTTATACGTTATACGTTATACGTTATACGTTATACGTTATACGTTATACGTTATACGTTATACATTATACGTTATACGTCATTCGTTATACGTTAGACGTTACACAATATAGGTTATACGTGATACGTTATACGTTATACGTTATACGTTATACGTTATACGTCATACGTTATACGTTATACGTTATACGTTATACGTTATACGTTATACGTTATACGTTATACGTTATACGCTATACGTTATACGTTATACGTTATACGTTATACGTTATACGTTATACGTCATACGTTATACGTTATACGTTAGACGTTATAAGTTATACGTTATACGTTCTACGTCATACGTTATTCGTTATGCGTCATACGTTATACGTTATACGTTATACGTTATAGGTCATACATTATTCGTGATACGTCATACGTTATACGTTATACGTTCTACGTTATACGTTATACGTTATACGTTATACGTTATAGGTCATACCTTATTCGTGATACGTCATACGTTATACGTTATACGTTCTACGTTATACGTTATACGTTATACGTTACACGTTATACGTTATACGTTATACGTTACACGTTATACGTTATACGTTATACGTTATACGTTATACGTTATACGTTATACGTTGTACGTTATACGTTATACAATATACGTTATACGTCATTCGTTATACGTTAGATGTTACACAATATAGGTTATACGTTATACGTTATACGTTATACGTTATACGTTATACGTTATACGTTATACGTTATAAGTTATACGTTATACGTTATACGTTATACGTTATACGTTATACGTTATACGATATACGTTATACGTTATACGTTATACGTTATACGTTATACGTTATACGTTATACATTATACGTTATACGTCATTCGTTATACGTTAGACGTTACACAATATAGGTTATACGTGATACGTTATACGATATACGTTATACGTTATACGTTATACGTTATACGTTGTACGTTATACGTTGTACGTTGTACGTTATACGTTATACGTTATACGTTATACGTTATACGTTACACGTTATACGTTATACGTTATACGTTACACGTTATACGTTATACGTTATACGTTATACGTTATACGTTATACGTTATACGTTGTACGTTATACGTTATACAATATACGTTATACGTCATTCGTTATACGTTAGATGTTACACAATATAGGTTATACGTTATACGTTATACGTTATACGTTATACGTTATACGTTATACGTTATACGTTATACGTTATACGTTATACGTTATACATTATACGTTATACGTCATTCGTTATACGTTAGACGTTACACAATATAGGTTATACGTGATACGTTATACGTTATACGTTACACGTTATACGTTATACGTTATACGTTATACGTTATACGTTATACGTTATACGTTGTACGTTATACGTTATACAATATACGTTATACGTCATTCGTTATACGTTAGATGTTACACAATATAGGTTATACGTTATACGTTATACGTTATACGTTATACGTTATACGTTATACGTTATACGTTATAAGTTATACGTTATACGTTATACGTTATACGTTATACGTTATACGTTACACGTTATACGTTATACGTTATACGTTACACGTTATACGTTATACGTTATACGTTATACGTTATACGTTATACGTTATACGTTGTACGTTATACGTTATACAATATACGTTATACGTCATTCGTTATACGTTAGATGTTACACAATATAGGTTATACGTTATACGTTATACGTTATACGTTATACGTTATACGTTATACGTTATACGTTATAAGTTATACGTTATACGTTATACGTTATACGTTATACGTTATACGTTATACGTTATACGTTATACGTTATACGTTGTACGTTATACGTTATACAATATACGTTATACGTCATTCGTTATACGTTAGATGTTACACAATATAGGTTATACGTTATACGTTATACGTTATACGTTATACGTTATACGTTATACGTTATACGTTATACGTTATACGTTATACGTTATACATTATACGTTATACGTCATTCGTTATACGTTAGACGTTACACAATATAGGTTATACGTGATACGTTATACGTTATACGTTATACGTTATACGTTATACGTCATACGTTATACGTTATACGTTATACGTTATACGTTATACGTTATACGTTATACGTTATACGTTATACGTTATACGTTATACGTTGTACGTTATACGTTGTACGTTGTACGTTATACGTTATACGTTATACGTTACACGTTATACGTTATACGTTATACGTTGTACGTTATACGTTATACGTTATACGTTATACATTATACGTTATACGTTATACGTTATACGTTATACGTTATAGAATATACGTTATAGGTTATACGTTGTACGTTATACGTTATACGTTATAAGTTATACGTTATACGTTATACGTTATACGTTATACGTTATACGTTATACGATATACGTTATACGTTATACGTTATACGTTATACGTTATACGTTATACGTCATTCGTTATATGTTAGACGTTACACAATATAGGTTATACGTTACACGTTATACGTTATACGTTATACGTTACACGTTATACGTTATACGTTATACGTTATACGTTATACGTTATACGTTATACGTTATACAATATACGTTATACGTGATACGTTATACGTTATACGTTATACGTTATACGTTATACGTTATACGTTATACGTTATACGTTATACGTTATACGTTATACGTTATACGTTATACGTTATACGTTATACGTTATACGTTATACGTTATACGTTATACGTTATACGTTATACGTTATACGTTATACGTTATACGTTATACGTTATACGTTATACGTTATACGTTATACGTTATACGTTATACGTGATACGTTATACGTTATACGTTATACGTTATACATTATACGTTATACGTCTATCGTTATACGTTAGACGTTACACAATGTATGTTATACGTGATACGTTATACGTTATACGTTATACGTTATACGTTATACGTTATACGTTATACGTTATACGTTATACGTTATACGTTATGCGTTATACGTTATACGTTATACGTTATGCGTTATACATTATACGTTATACGTTATACGTTATACGTTATACGTTATAGAATATACGTTATAGGTTATACGTTATACGTTATACGTTATACGTTATACGTTATACGATATACGTTATACGTTATACGTTATACGTTATACGTTATGCGTTATACGTTATACGTTATACGTTATGCGTTATACATTATACGTTATACGTTATACGTTATACGTTATACGTTATAGAATATACGTTATAGGTTATACGTTGTACGTTATACGTTATAGGTTATAAGTTATACGTTATACGTTATACGTTATACGTTATACGTTATACGTTATACGTTATACGTTATACGTTATAGTTTATACGTTATACGTTATACGATATACGTTATAGGTCATACCTTATACGTGATACGTTATACGTTATACGTTATACGTTATACGTTATACGTTATACGTTATACGTAATATGTAATACGTCATACGTCATACGTTATACGTTATATGTAATACGTCATACGTTTTACGTTATACGTTACACGTTATACCTTATACGTTATACGTTATACGTTATACGTTACACGTTATACGTTATACGTTATACGTTATACGTTATACGTTTTACGTTATTCGTTATACGTTCTTCGTTACACGTTATACGTTATACGTTATACGTCATACGTTATACGTTATACGTTATATGTTACACGTTATACGTTATACGTTACAGGTTCTACGTTATACGTTACACGTTATACGTTATACGTTATACGTTATACGTTATACGTTATACGTTATACGTTATACGATATACGTTATACGTTATACGTTATACGTTATACGTTATACGTTATACGTCATTCGTTATACGTTAGACGTTACACAATATAGGTTATACGTGATACGTTATACGTTATACGTTATACGTTATACGTTATACGTTATACGTTATACGTTATACGTTATACGTTATACGTTATACGTTATACATTATACGCTATACGTCATTCGTTATACGTTAGACGTTACACAATATAGGTTATACGTGATACGTTATACGTTATACGTTATACGTCATTCGTTATACGTTAGATGTTACACAATATAGGTTATAAGTTATACGTTATACGTTCTACATCATACGTTATACGTTATACGTTATACGTTATACGTTATACGTCATACGTTATACGTTATACGTTATACGTTATACGTTATAGAATATACGTTATAGGTTATACGTTGTACGTTATACGTTATACGTTATAAGTTATACGTTATACGTTATACGTTATACGTTATACGTTATACGTTATACGATATACGTTATACGTTATACGTTATACTTTATACGTTATACGTTATACGTCATTCGTTATACGTTAGACGTTACACAATATAGGTTATACGTTACACGTTATACGTTATACGTTATACGTTACACGTTATACGTTATACGTTATACGTTATACGTTATACGTTATACGTTATACGTTATACGTTATACAATATACGTTATACGTCATTCGTTATACGTTAGATGTTACACAATATAGGTTATACGTTATACGTTATACGTTATACGTTATACGTTATACGTTATACGTTATACGTTATACGTTATACGTTATACGTTATTCGTTATACGTCATACGTTATACGTTATACGTTGTACGTTATACGTTATACCTTATACGTTATACGTTATACGTTATACATTATACGTTGTACGTTATACGTTATACGTTATACGTTATACGTTATACGTTATAGAATATACGTTATAGGTTATACGTTATACGTTATACGTTATACGTTACAAGTTATACGTTATACGTTATACGTTATACGTTATACGTTATACGTTATACGTTATACGTTATACGTTATACGTTATACGTTATACGTTATACGTTATACGTTATACGTTATACGTTATACGTTATACGTCATTCGTTATACGTTAGACGTTACACAATATACTTTATACGTCATACGTTATTCGTTATACGTTATACGTTATACGTTATACGTTATACGTTATACGTTATACGTTATACGTTATACGTTATACGTTATACGTTATGCGTTATACGTTATACGTTATACGTTATACGTTATACGCTATACGTTATACGTTATACGTTATACGTTATACGTTATACGTTATACGTTATACGTCATACATTATACGTTAGACGTTACACGTTATACGTTATACGTTATACGTTATACGTTATACGTTATACGTTATACGTTATACGTTATACGTTATACGTTATACGTTATATGTTATACGGTATACGTTATACAATATACGTTATACGTCATTCGCTATACGTTAGATGTTACACAATATAGGTTATACGTTATACGTTATACGTTATACGTTATACGTTATACGTTATACGTTATACGTTATACGTTATACGTTATACGTTATACGTTATACAATATACGTTATACGTCATTCGTTATACGTTAGATGTTACACAATATAGGTTATACGTTATACGTTATACGTTATACGTTATACGTTATACGTTATACGTTATACGTTATACGTTATACGTTATACGTTATACGTTATACGTTATACGTTATACGTTATACGTTATACGTTATACGTTATACGTTATACGTTATACGTTATACGTTATACGTTATACGTTATACGTTATACGTTATACGTTATACGTTATACGTCTATCGTTATACGTTAGACGTTACACAATGTATGTTATACGTGATACGTTATACGTTATACGTTATACGTTATACGTTATACGTTATACGTTATACGTTATACGTTATACGTTATACGTTATACGTTATACGTTATACGTTATACGTTATACGTTATACGTTATACGTTATACGTTATACGTTATACGTTATACGTTATACGTTATACGTTATACGTTATACGTTATACGTTATACGTGATACGTTATACGTTATACGTTATACGTTATACATTATACGTTATACGTCTATCGTTATACGTTAGACGTTACACAATGTATGTTATACGTGATACGTTATACGTTATACGTTATACGTTATACGTTATACGTTATACGTTATACGTTATACGTTATACGTTATACGTTATGCGTTATACGTTATACGTTATACGTTATGCGTTATACATTATACGTTATACGTTATACGTTATACGTTATACGTTATAGAATATACGTTATAGGTTATACGTTGTACGTTATACGTTATAGGTTATAAGTTATACGTTATACGTTATACGTTATACGTTATACGTTATACGTTATACGTTATACGTTATAGGTTATACGTTATACGTTATACGATATACGTTATAGGTCATACCTTATACGTGATACGTTATACGTTATACGTTATACGTTATACGTTATACGTTATACGTTATACGTTATACGTTATACGTAATATGTAATACGTCATACGTCATACGTTATACGTTATATGTAATACGTCATACGTTTTACGTTATACGTTACACGTTATACCTTATACGTTATACGTTATACGTTATACGTTACACGTTATACGTTATACGTTATACGTTATACGTTATACGTTTTACGTTATTCGTTATACGTTCTTCGTTACACGTTATACGTTATACGTTATACGTCATACGTTATACGTTATACGTTATATGTTACACGTTATACGTTATACGTTACAGGTTCTACGTTATACGTTACACGTTATACGTTATACGTTATACGTTATACGTTATACGTTATACGTTATACGTTATACGTTATACGTTATACGTTATACGTTATACGTTATACGTTATACGTTATACGTTATACGTTATACGTTATACGTTATACGTTATACGTTATACGTTATACGTTATACGTTATACGTTATACGTTATACGTTATACGTTATACGTCATACGTTATACGTTATACGTTATACGTTATACGTTATACGTTATACGTTATACGTTATACGTTATACGTTATACGTTATACGTTCTACGTTATACGTTATACGTTATACGTTATACGTTATACGTTATACGTTATACGTTGTACGTTATACGTTATACGTTATACGTTATACGTTATACGTTATACGTTCTACGTTATATGTTGTACGTTATACGTTATACGTTATACGTTATACATTATACGTTATACGTTATACGTTATACGTTATACGTTATAGAATATACGTTATAGGTTATACGTTGTACGTTATACGTTATACGTTATACGTTATAAGTTATACGTTATACGTTTTACGTTATACGTTATACGTTATACGTTATACGTTATACGTTATACGTTATACGTTATACGTTATACGTTATACGTTATGCGTTATACGTTATACGTTATACGTTATGCGTTATACATTATACGTTATACGTTATACGTTATACGTTATACGTTATAGAATATACGTTATAGGTTATACGTTGTACGTTATACGTTATAGGTTATAAGTTATACGTTATACGTTATACGTTATACGTTATACATTATACGTTATACGTTATAGGTTATACGTTATACGTTATACGATATACGTTATAGGTCATACCTTATACGTGATACGTTATACGTTATACGTTATACGTTATACGTTATACGTTATACGTTATACGTAATATGTAATACGTCATACGTTATACGTTTTACGTTATACGTTATACGTTATACCTTATACGTTATACGCTATACGTTATACGTTATACGTTATACGTTATACGTTATACGTTATACGTTATACGTTATACGTTATACGTCATACGTTATACGCTATACGTTATACGTTCTACGTTATACGTTATATAATATGTTATACGTTATACGTTATACGTTATACGTTATACGTTATACGTTATAGAATATACGTTATAGGTTATACGTTATACGTTATACGTTATACGTTATAGAATATACGTTATAGGTTATACGTTATACGTTATACGTTATACGTTACACGTTATAAGTTATACGTTATACGTTATACGTTATACGTTATACGTTATACGTTATACGTTATACGTTATACGTTATACGTTATACGTTATACGTTATACGTTATACGTTATACGTTATACGTTATACGTTATACGTTATACGTTATACGTTATACGTTATACGTTATACGTTATACGTTATACGTTATACGTTATACGTTATACGTTATACGTTATGCGTTATACGTTATACGTTATACGTTATGCGTTATACATTATACGTTATACGTTATACGTTATACGTTATACGTTATAGAATATACGTTATAGGTTATACGTTGTACGTTATACGTTATAGGTTATAAGTTATACGTTATACGTTATACGTTATACGTTATACATTATACGTTATACGTTATAGGTTATACGTTATACGTTATACGATATACGTTATAGGTCATACCTTATACGTGATACGTTATACGTTATACGTTATACGTTATACGTTATACGTTATACGTTATACGTAATATGTAATACGTCATACGTTATACGTTTTACGTTATACGTTATACGTTATACCTTATACGTTATACGCTATACGTTATACGTTATACGTTATACGTTATACGTTATACGTTATACGTTATACGTTATACGTTATACGTCATACGTTATACGTTATACGTTATACGTTCTACGTTATACGTTATATAATATGTTATACGTTATACGTTATACGTTATACGTTATACGTTATACGTTATACGTTATACGTTATACGTTATACGTTATACGTTATACGTTATACGTTATACGTTATACGTTATACGTTATACGTTATACGTTATAGAATATACGTTATAGGTTATACGTTATACGTTATACGTTATACGTTATAGAATATACGTTATAGGTTATACGTTATACGTTATACGTTATGCGTTACACGTTATAAGTTATACGTTATACGTTATACGTTATACGTTATACGTTATACGTTATACGTTATGCGTTATACGTTATACGTTATACGTTATACGTTATACGTTATACGTTATACGTTATACGTTATACGTTATACGTTATACGTTATACGTTATACGTTATACGTTATACGTTATACGTTATACGTTATACGTTATACGTTATACGTTATACGTTATACGTTATACGTTATACGTTATACGTTATACGTTGTACGTTATACGTTATACGTTATACGTTATACGTTATACGTTAGATGTTACACAATATAGGTTATACGTTATACGTTATACGTTATACGTTATACGTTATACGTTATACGTTATACGTTATACGTTATACGTTATACGTTATACGTTATATGTTATACGTTATACGTTATACGTTATACGTTATACGTTATACGTTATACGTTATACGTTATACGTTATACGTTATACGTTATACGTTATACGTTATACGTTATACGTTATAGAATATACGTTATAGGTTTTACGTTATACGTTATACGTTATACGTTATACGTTATAAGTTATACGTTATACGTTATACGTTATGCGTTATACGTTATACGTTATACGTTATACGTTATACGTTATACGTTATACGTTATACGTTATACTTTATACGTTATACGTTGTACCTTATACGTTATACGTCATTCGTTATACGTTAGACGTTACACAATATAGGTTATACGTTATACGTTATACGTTATACGTTATACGTTATACGTTATACGTTATACGTTATACGTTATACGTTATACGTTATACGTTATACGTTATACGTTATACGTTATACGTTATACGTTATACGTTATACGTTATACGCTATACGTTATACGTTATACGTTATACGTTATACGTAATATGTAATACGTCATACGTTATACGTTTTACGTTATACGTTATACGTTATACGTTATACGTTATACGTTATACGTTATACGTTTTACGTTATACGTCATACGTTATACGTTATACGTTATACGTTATACGTTATACGTTATACGTTATACGTTATACGTTATACGTTATACGTTATACGTTATACGTTATACGTTATACGTTATACGTTATACGTTATACGTTATACGTTATACGTTATACGTTATACGTTATACGTTATACGTCATACGTTATACGTTATACGTTATACGTTATACGTTATACGTTATACGTTATACGTTATACGTTATACGTTATACGTTATACGTTCTACGTTATACTTCGTTATATTTCGTTATACGTTATACGTTATACGTTATACGTTATACGTTATACGTTATACGTTATACGTTATACGTTATACGTTATACGTTATACGTTATACGTTATACGTTATACGTTATACGTTATACGTTATACGTTATACGTTATACGTTATACGTTATACGTTATACGTTATACGTTATAGAATATACGTTATAGGTTATACGTTATACGTTATACGTTATACGTTATAAGTTATACGTTATACGTTATACGTTATACGTTATACGTTATACGTTATACGTTATACGTTATACGTTATACGTTATACGTTATACGTTATACGTTATACGTTATACGTTATACGTCATTCGTTATACGTTAGACGTTACACAATATAGGTTATACGTTATACGTTATACGTTATACGTTATACGTTATACGTTATACGTTATACGTTATACGTTATACGTTATACGTTATACGTTATACGTTATACGTTATACGTTATACGTTATACGTTATACGTTATACGTTATACGTTATACGTTATACGTTATACGTTATACGTTATAGAATATACGTTATAGGTTATACGTTATACGTTATACGTTATACGTTATACGTTATACGTTATACGTTATACGTTATACTTTATACGTTATACGTTATACGTTATACGTTATACGTTATACGTTATACGTTATACGTTATACGTTATACGTTATACGTTATACGTTATACGTTATACGTTATACGTTATAGAATATACGTTATAGGTTATACGTTATACGTTATACGTTATACGTTATACGTTATACGTTATACGTTATACGTTATACTTATACGTTATACGTTATACGTTATACGTTATACGTTATACGTTATACGTTATACGTTATACGTCATACGTTATACGTTATACGTTATACGTTATGCGTTATACGTTATACGTTATACGTTATACGTTATACGTTATACGTTATACGTTATACGTTATACGTTATACGTTATACGTTATACGTTATACGTTATACGTTATACGTTATACGTTATACGTTATACGTTTTAAGTTGTACGTTATACGTTATAGGTTATACGTTATACGTTATACGTTATACGTTATACGTTATACGTTATACGTTATACGTTATACGTTATACGTTATACGTTATACGTCATACGTTATACGTTATACGTTATATGTTACACGTTATACGTTATACGTTACACGTTCTACGTTATACGTTACACGTTATACGTTATACGTTATACGTTATACGTTATACGTTATACGTTATACGTTATACGTTATACGTTATACGTTATACGTTACACGTTATACGTTATACGTTATACGTTATACGTTATACGTTATACGTTATACGTTATACGTTATACGTTATACGTTATACGTCATACGTTATACGTTATACGTTATACGTTATACGTTATACGTTATACGTTATACGTTATATGTTATACGTTATACGTTATACGTTCTACGTTATACGTTATACGTTATACGTTATACGTTATACGTTGTACGTTATACGTTATACGTTATACGTTATACGTTATACGTTCTACGTTATATGTTGTACGTTATACGTTATACGTTATACGTTATACATTATACGTTATACGTTATACGTTATACGTTATACGTTATACGTTATACGTTATACGTTATACGTTATACGTTATACGTTATACGTTATACGTTATACGTTATACGTTATACGTTATACGTTATACGTTATACGTTATGCGTTATACGTTATACGTTATGCGTTATACATTATACGTTATACGTTATACGTTATACGTTATACGTTATAGAATATACGTTATAGGTTATACGTTGTACGTTATACGTTATAGGTTATACGTTATACGCTATACGTTATACGTTATACGTTATACGTTATACGTTATACGTTATACGTTATACGTTATACGTTATACGTCATACGTTATACGTTATACGTTATACGTTCTACGTTATACGTTATATAATATGTTATACGTTATACGTTATACGTTATACGTTATACGTTATACGTTATACGTTATACGTTATACGTTATACGTTATACGTTATACGTTATACGTTATACGTTATACGTTATACGTTATACGTTATACGTTATACGTTATAGAATATACGTTATAGGTTATACGTTGTACGTTATACGTTATACGTTATAAGTTATACGTTATACGTTATACGTTATAGAATATACGTTATAGGTTATACGTTATACGTTATACGTTATACGTTACACGTTATAAGTTATACGTTATACGTTATACGTTATACGTTATACGTTATACGTTATACGTTATACGTTATACGTTATACGTTATACGTTATACGTTATACGTTATACGTTATACGTTATACGTTATACGTTATACGTTATACGTTATACGTTATACGTTATACGTTATACGTTATACGTTATACGTTATACGTTATACGTTATACGTTATACGTTATACGTTATACGTTATACGTTATACGTTATACGTTACACGTTATACGTTACACGTTATACGTTATACGTTATACGTTATACGTTATACGTTATACGTTATACGTTTATACGTTACACGTTATACGTTACACGTTATACGTTATACGTTATACGTTATACGTTATACGTTATACCGTTTATACGTTATACGTTTTACGTTATGCGTTATACGTTATACGTTATACGTTATACGTTATACGTTATACGTTATACGTTATACGTTATACGTTATACGTAATACGTTATACGTTATACGTTATACGTTATACGTTATACGTTATACGTTATACGTTATGCGTTATACGTTATACGTTATACGTTATGCGTTATACACTATACGTTATACGTTATACGTTATACGTTATACGTTATACGTTATACGTTATACGTTATACGTTATACGTTATACGTTATACGTTATACGTTATACGTTATACGTTATACGTTATACGTTATACGTTATAGAATATACGTTATAGGTTATACGTTATACGTTATACGTTATACGTTATACGTTATAAGTTATACGTTATACGTTATACGTTATACGTTATACGTTATACGTTATACGTTATACGTTATACGTTATACGTTATACGTTATACGTTATACGTTGTACCTTATACGTTATACGTCATTCGTTATACGTTAGACGTTACACAATATAGGTTATACGTTATACGTTATACGTTATACGTTATACGTTATACGTTATACGTTATACGTTATACGTTATACGTTATACGTTATACGTTATACGTTATACGTTATACGTTATACGTTATACGTTATACGTTATACGTTATACGCTATACGTTATACGTTATACGTTATACGTTATACGTAATATGTAATACGTCATACGTTATACGTTTTACGTTATACGTTATACGTTATACGTTATACGTTATACGTTATACGTTATACGTTATACGTTTTACGTTATGCGTTATACGTTATACGTTATACGTTATACGT
Organism: Ptiloglossa arizonensis; assembly: GCF_051014685.1. NCBI lineage: Eukaryota > Metazoa > Arthropoda > Insecta > Hymenoptera > Colletidae > Ptiloglossa > Ptiloglossa arizonensis. The sequence goes on from NW_027479139.1 coordinate 79,516, forward strand.
TATACGTTATACGTTATACGTTATACGTTATACGTTATACGTAATACGTTATACGTTATACGTTATACGTTATACGTTATACGTTATACGTTATACGTTATACGTTATACGTTATACGCTATGCGTTATACGTTATACGTTATACGTTATACGTTATACGTTATACGTTATACGTTATACGTTATACGTTATACGTTATACGTTATACGCTATACGTTATACGTTATACGTTATACGTTATACGTTATACGTTATACGTTATACGTTATACGTTATACGTTATACGTTATACGTTATACGTTATACGTTATACGTTATACGTTATACGTTATACGTTATACGTTATACGTTATACGTTATACGTTATACGTTATACGTTATACGTTATACGTTATACGTTATACGTTATACGTTATACGTTGTACGTTATACGTTGTACGTTATACGTTATACGTTATACGTTATACGTTATACGTTATACGTTATGCGTTATACGTTATACGTTATGCGTTATACATTATACGTTATACGTTATACGTTATACGTTATACGTTATAGAATATACGTTATAGGTTATACGTTGTACGTTATACGTTATAGGTTATAAGTTATACGTTATACGTTATACGTTATACGTTATACATTATACGTTATACGTTATAGGTTATACGTTATACGTTATACGATATACGTTATAGGTCATACCTTATACGTGATACGTTATACGTTATACGTTATACGTTATACGTTATACGTCATACGTTATACGTCATTCGTTATACGTTATACGTTATACGTTATACGTTATACGTTATACGTTATACGTTATACGTTATACGTTATACGTTATACGTTATACGTTATAGGTTATACGTTATACGTTATACGTTATACGTTATACGTTATACGTTACACGTTGTACGTTGTACGTTATACGTTATACGTTATACGTTATACGTTATACGTTATACGTTATACGTTATACGTTCTACGTTATACGTTATACGTTATACGTTATACGTTATACGTTATACGCTATACGTTATACGTTATACGTTATACGTTATACGTAATATGTAATACGTCATACGTTATACGTTTTACGTTATACGTTATACGTTATACGTTCTACGTTAGATGTTACACAATATAGGTTATACGTTATACGTTATACGTTATACGTTATACGTTATACGTTATACGTTATACGTTATACGTTATACGTTATACGTTATACGTTATACGTTATACGTTATACGTTATACGTTATACGTTATACGTTATACGTTATACGTTATACGTTATACGTTATAGAATATACGTTATAGGTTATACGTTATACGTTATACGTTATACGTTATAGAATATACGTTATAAGTTATACGTTATACGTTATACGATATACGTTATACGTTATACGTTATACGTTATACGATATACGTTATACGTTATACGTTATACGTTATACGCTATACGTTATACGTTATACGTTATACGTTATACGTTATACGTTATACGTTATACGTTATACGTTATACGTTATACGTCATACGTTATACGTTATACGTTATACGTTCTACGTTATACGTTATATAATATGTTATACGTTATACGTTATACGTTATACGTTATACGTTATACGTTATAAGTTATACGTTATACGTTATACGTTATACGTTATACGTTATAGAATATACGTTATAGGTTATACGTTATACGTTATACGTTATACGTTATACGTTATAGAATATACGTTATAGGTTATACGTTGTACGTTATACGTTATAGGTTATAAGTTATACGTTATACGTTATACGTTATACGTTATACGTTATACGTTATACGTTATACGTTATAGGTTATACGTTATACGTTATGCGATATACGTTATAGGTCATACCTTATACGTGATACGTTATACGTTATACGTTATACGTTATACGTTATACGTTATACGTTATACGTAATATGTAATACGTCATACGTCATACGTTATACGTTATATGTAATACGTCATACGTTTTACGTTATACGTTACACGTTATACCTTATACGTTATACGTTATACGTTATACGTTACACGTTATACGTTATACGTTATACGTTATACGTTATACGTTTTACGTTATTCGTTATACGTTCTTCGTTACACGTTATACGTTATACGTTATACGTCATACGTTATACGTTATACGTTATATGTTACACGTTATACGTTATACGTTACACGTTCTACGTTATACGTTACACGTTATACGTTATACGTTATACGTTATACGTTATACGTTATACGTTATACGTTATACGTTATACGTTATACGTTATACGTTATACGTTATACGTTATACGTTATACGTTATACGTTATACGTTATACGTTATACGTTATACGTTATACGTTATACGTTATACGTTATACGTTATACGTTATACGTTATACGTTATACGTTATACGTTATACGTCATACGTTATACGTTATACGTTATACGTTATACGTTATACGTCATACGTTATACGTTATACGTTATACGTTATACGTTATACGTTCTACGTTATACGTTATACGTTATACGTTATACGTTATACGTTGTACGTTATACGTTATACGTTATACGTTATACGTTATACGTTCTACGTTATATGTTGTACGTTATACGTTATACGTTATACGTTATACATTATACGTTATACGTTATACGTTATACGTTATACGTTATAGAATATACGTTATAGGTTATACGTTGTACGTTATACGTTATACGTTATAAGTTATACGTTATACGTTATACGTTATACGTTATACGTTATACGTTATACGTTATACGTTATACGTTATACGTTATACGTTATACGTTATGCGTTATACGTTATACGTTATACGTTATGCGTTATACATTATACGTTATACGTTATACGTTATACGTTATACGTTATAGAATATACGTTATAGGTTATACGTTGTACGTTATACGTTATAGGTTATAAGTTATACGTTATACGTTATACGTTATACGTTATACATTATACGTTATACGTTATAGGTTATACGTTATACGTTATACGATATACGTTATAGGTCATACCTTATACGTGATACGTTATACGTTATACGTTATACGTTATACGTTATACGTTATACGTTATACGTAATATGTAATACGTCATACGTTATACGTTTTACGTTATACGTTATACGTTATACGTTATACGTAATACGCTATACGTTATACGTTATACGTTATACGTTATACGTTATACGTTATAGAATATACGTTATAGGTTATACGTTATACGTTATACGTTATACGTTATACGTTATAAGTTATACGTTATACGTTATACATTATACGTTATACGTTATACGTTATACGTTATACGTTATACGTTATACGTTATACGTTGTACCTTATACGTTATACGTCATTCGTTATACGTTAGACGTTACACAATATAGGTTATACGTTATACGTTATACGTTATACGTTATACGTTATACGTTATACGTTATACGTTATACGTTATACGTTATACGTTATACGTTATACGTTATACGTTATACGTTATACGTTATACGTTATACGCTATACGTTATACGTTATACGCTATACGTTATACGTTATACGTTATACGTTATACGTCATACGTTATACGTTAGACGTTACACGTTATACGTTATACGTTATACGTTATACGTTATACGTTATACGTTATACGTTATACGTTATACGTTATACGTTATACGTTATACGTTATACGTTATACGTTATACGTTATACGTTATACGTTATACGTTATACGTTATACGTTATACGTTATACGTTATACGTTATACGTTATACGTTATACGTTATACGTTATACGTTATACGTTATACGTAATACGTAATACGTCATACGTTTTACGTTATACTTTATACGTTATACGTTATACGTTATACGTTATACGTTATACGTTATACGTTATACGTTATACGTTATACGTTATACGTTATACGTTATACGTTATACGTTATACGTTATACGTTATACGTTATACGTTATACGTTATACGTTATACGTTATACGTTATACGTTATACGTTATACGTTATACGTTATACGTTATACGTTATACGTTATACGTTATACGTTATACGTTATACGTTATACGTTATACGTTATACGTTATACGTTATACGTTATACGTTATACGTTATACGTTATACGTTATAGAATATACGTTATAGGTTATACGTTATACGTTATACGTTATACGTTATAAGTTATACGTTATACGTTATACGTTATACGTTATACGTTATACGTTATACGTTATACGTTATACGTTATACGTTATACGTTATACGTTATACGTTATACGTTATACGTTATACGTTATACGTTATACGTCATTCGTTATACGTTAGACGTTACACAATATAGGTTATACGTTATACGTTATACGTTATACGTTATACGTTATACGTTATACGTTATACGTTATACGTTATACGTTATACGTTATACGTTATACGTTATACGTTATACGTTATACGTTATACGCTATACGTTATACGTTATACGTTATACGTTATACGTCATACGTTATACGTTAGACGTTACACGTTATACGTTATACGTTATACGTTATACGTTATACGTTATACGTTATACGTTATACGTTATACGTTATAAGTTATACGTTATACGTTATACATTATACGTTATACGTTATACGTTATACGTTATACGTTATACGTTATACGTTATACGTTGTACCTTATACGTTATACGTCATTCGTTATACGTTAGACGTTACACAATATAGGTTATACGTTATACGTTATACGTTATACGTTATACGTTATACGTTATACGTTATACGTTATACGTTATACGTTATACGTTATACGTTATACGTTATACGTTATACGTTATACGTTATACGTTATACGCTATACGTTATACGTTATACGCTATACGTTATACGTTATACGTTATACGTTATACGTCATACGTTATACGTTAGACGTTACACGTTATACGTTATACGTTATACGTTATACGTTATACGTTATACGTTATACGTTATACGTTATACGTTATACGTTATACGTTATACGTTATACGTTATACGTTATACGTTATACGTTATACGTTATACGTTATACGTTATACGTTATACGTTATACGTTATACGTTATACGTTATACGTTATACGTTATACGTTATACGTTATACGTTATACGTTATACGTAATACGTTATAGGTTATACGTTATACGTAATACGTTATACGTCATACGTTATACGTTATACGTTATAGGTTATACGTTATACGTTATACGTTATACGTTATACGTTATACGTTATACGTTATACGTTATACGTTATACGTTATACGTTATACGTTATACGTTATACGTTATACTTTATACGTTATACGTTATACGTTATACGTTATACGTTATACGTTATACGTTATACGTTATACGTTATACGTTATAGAATATACGTTATAGGTTATACGTTGTACGTTATACGTTATAGGTTATAAGTTATACGTTATACGTTATACGTTATACGTTATACGTTATACATTATACGTTATACGTTATAGGTTATACGTTATACGTTATACGATATACGTTATAGGTCATACCTTATACGTGATACGTTATACGTTATACGTTATACGTTATACGTTATACGTTATACGTTATACGTAATATGTAATACGTCATACGTTATACGTTTTACGTTATACGTTATACGTTATACGTTATACGTAATACGCTATACGTTATACGTTATACGTTATACGTTATACGTTATACGTTATAGAATATACGTTATAGGTTATACGTTATACGTTATACGTTATACGTTATACGTTATAAGTTATACGTTATACGTTATACATTATACGTTATACGTTATACGTTATACGTTATACGTTATACGTTATACGTTATACGTTGTACCTTATACGTTATACGTCATTCGTTATACGTTAGACGTTACACAATATAGGTTATACGTTATACGTTATACGTTATACGTTATACGTTATACGTTATACGTTATACGTTATACGTTATACGTTATACGTTATACGTTATACGTTATACGTTATACGTTATACGTTATACGTTATACGCTATACGTTATACGTTATACGCTATACGTTATACGTTATACGCTATACGTTATACGTCATACGTTATACGTTAGACGTTACACGTTATACGTTATACGTTATACGTTATACGTTATACGTTATACGTTATACGTTATACGTTATACGTTATACGTTATACGTTATACGTTATACGTTATACGTTATACGTTATACGTTATACGTTATACGTTATACGTTATACGTTATACGTTATACGTTATACGTTATACGTTATACGTTATACGTTATACGTTATACGTAATATGTAATACGTCATACGTTTTACGTTATACTTTATACGTTATACGTTATACGTTATACGTTATACGTTATACGTTATACGTTATACGTTATACGTTATACGTTATACGTTATACGTTATACGTTATACGTTATACGTTATACGTTATACGTTATACGTTATACGTTATACGTTATACGTTATACGTTATACGTTATACGTTATACGTTATACGTTATACGTTATACGTTATACGTTATACGTTATACGTTATACGTTATACGTTATACGTTATACGTTATACGTTATACGTTATACGTTATACGTTATACGTTATACGTTATACGTTATACGTTATACGTTATACGTTATACGTTATACGTTATACGTTATACGTTATACGTTATAGAATATACGTTATAGGTTATACGTTATACGTTATACGTTATACGTTATAAGTTATACGTTATACGTTATACGTTATACGTTATACGTTATACGTTATACGTTATACGTTATACGTTATACGTTATACGTTATACGTTATACGTTATACGTTATACGTTATACGTCATTCGTTATACGTTAGACGTTACACAATATAGGTTATACGTTATACGTTATACGTTATACGTTATACGTTATACGTTATACGTTATACGTTATACGTTATACGTTATACGTTATACGTTATACGTTATACGTTATACGTTATACGTTATACGTTATACGTTATACGTTATACGTTATACGTTATACGTTATACGTTATAGAATATACGTTATAGGTTATACGTTATACGTTATACGTTATACGTTATACGTTATACGTTATACGTTATACGTTATACTTTATACGTTATACGTTATACGTTATACGTTATACGTTATACGTTATACGTTATACGTTATACGTTATACGTTATACGTTATACGTTATACGTTATACGTTATACGTTATACGTTTTACGTTATGCGTTATACGTTATACGTTATACGTTATACGTTATACGTTATACGTTATACGTTATACGTTATACGTAATACGTTATAGGTTATACGTTATACGTAATACGTTATACGTCATACGTTATACGTTATACGTTATAGGTTATACGTTATACGTTATACGTTATACGTTATACGTTATACGTTATACGTTATACGTTATACGTTATACGTTATACGTTATACGTTATACGTTATACGTTATACGTTATACTTTATACGTTATACGTTATACGTTATACGTTATACGTTATACGTTATACGTTATACGTTATACGTTATACGTTATACGTTATACGTAATATGTAATACGTCATACGTTTTACGTTATACGTTACACGTTATACGTTATACGTTATACGTTATACGTTATACGTTATACGTTATACGTTATACGTTATACGTTATACGTTATACGTTATACGTTTTACGTTATTCGTTATACGTTATACGTTATACGTTATACGTTATACGTTATACGTTATACGTTATACGTTATACGTTATACGTTATACGTTCTACGTTATACGTTATACGTTATACGTTATACGTTATACGTTATACGTTATACGTTATACGTTATACGTTATACGTTATACGTTATACGTTATACGTTATAGAATATACGTTATAGGTTATACGTTATACGTTATACGTTATACGTTATAAGTTATACGTTATACGTTATACGTTATACGTTATACGTTATACGTTATACGTTATACGTTATACGTTATACGTTATACGTTATACGTTATACGTTATACGTTATACGTTATACGTCATTCGTTATACGTTAGACGTTACACAATATAGGTTATACGTTATACGTTATACGTTATACGTTATACGTTATACGTTATACGTTATACGTTATACGTTATACGTTATACGTTATACGTTATACGTTATACGTTATACGTTATACGTTATACGTTATACGTTATACGTTATACGTTATACGTTATACGTTATACGTTATACGTTATACGTTATAGAATATACGTTATAGGTTATACGTTATACGTTATACGTTATACGTTATACGTTATACGTTATACGTTATACGTTATACTTTATACGTTATACGTTATACGTTATACGTTATACGTTATACGTTATACGTTATACGTTATACGTTATACGTTATACGTTATACGTTATACGTTATACGTTATACGTTATAGAATATACGTTATAGGTTATACGTTATACGTTATACGTTATACGTTATACGTTATACGTTATACGTTATACGTTATACTTTATACGTTATACGTTATACGTTATACGTTATACGTTATACGTTATACGTTATACGTTATACGTCATACGTTATACGTTATACGTTATACGTTATGCGTTATACGTTATACGTTATACGTTATACGTTATACGTTATACGTTATACGTTATACGTTATACGTTATACGTTATACGTTATACGTTATACGTTATACGTTATACGTTATACGTTATACGTTTTAAGTTGTACGTTATACGTTATAGGTTATACGTTATACGTTATACGTTATACGTTATACGTTATACGTTATACGTTATACGTTATACGTTATACGTTATACGTTATACGTCATACGTTATACGTTATACGTTATACGTTATGCGTTATACGTTATACGTTATACGTTATACGTTATACGTTATACGTTAAAGAATATACGTTATAGGTTATACGTTATACGTTATACGTTATACGTTATACGTTATACGTTATACGTTATACGTTATACGTTATAGAATATACGTTATAGGTTATACGTTATACGTTATACGTTATACGTTATAAGTTATACGTTATACGTTATACGTTATACGTTATACGTTATACGTTATACGTTATACGTTATACGTTATACGTTATACGTTATACGTTATACGTTATACGTTATACGTTATACGTTATACGTTATACGTTATACGTTATACGTCATTCGTTATACGTTAGACGTTACACAATATAGGTTATACGTTATACGTTATACGTTATACGTTATACGTTATACGTTATACGTTATACGTTACACGTTATACGTTATACGATATACGTTATACGACATAAGTTATACGTTATACCTTATACGTTATACGTTATACGTTATACGTTATACGTTATACGTTATACGTTATACGTTATACGTTATACGTCATACGTTATACGTTATACGTTATACGTTATGCGTTATACGTTATACGTTATACGTTTTACGTTATACGTTATACGTTATACGTTATACGTTATACGTTATACGTTATACGTTATACGTTATACGTTATACGTTATACGTTATACGTTATACGTTATACGTTATACGTTATACATTATACGTTATACGTTATAGAATATACGTTATACGTTATACGTTATACGTTATACGTTATACGTTATACGTTATACGTTATACGTTATACGTTATACGTTATACGTTATACGTTATACGTTATACGTTATACGTTATACGTCATACGTTATACGTTATACGTTATACGTTATGCGTTATACGTTATACGTTATACGTTATACGTTATACGTTATACGTTATAGAATATACGTTATAGGTTATACGTTATACGTTATACGTTATACGTTATACGTTATACGTTATACGTTATACGTTATACGTTATAGAATATACGTTATAGGTTATACGTTATACGTTATACGTTATACGTTATAAGTTATACGTTATACGTTATACGTTATACGTTATACGTTATACGTTATACGTTATACGTTATACGTTATACGTTATACGTTATACGTTATACGTTATACGTTATACGTTATACGTTATACGTTATACGTTATACGTCATTCGTTATACGTTAGACGTTACACAATATAGGTTATACGTTATACGTTATACGTTATACGTTATACGTTATACGTTATACGTTACACGTTATACGTTATACGATATACGTTATACGACATAAGTTATACGTTATACCTTATACGTTATACGTTATACGTTTTACGTTATACGTTATACGTTATACGTTATACGTTATACGTTATACGTTTTACGTTATACGTTATACGTTATACGTTATACGTTATACGTTGTACGTTATACGTTATACGTTATACGTTATACGTTATACGTTATACGTTATACGTTATACGTTATACGTTATACATTATACGTTATACGTTATAGAATATACGTTATACGTTATACGTTATACGTTATACGTTATACGTTATACGTTATACGTTATACGTTATACGTTATACGTTATACGTTATACGTTATACGTTATACGTTATACGTTATACGTTACACGTTGTACGTTGTACGTTATACGTTATACGTTATACGTTATACGTTATACGTTATACGTTATACGTTATACGTTATACGTTATACGCTATACGTTATACATTATACGTTATACGTTATACGTTATACGTTATACGTTATAGAATATACGTTATAGGTTATACGTTATAGGTTATACGTTGTACGTTATACGTTATACGTTATACGTTATACGTTATACGTTATACGTTATACGTTATACGTTATACGTTATACGTTATACGTTATACGTTATACGTTATACGTTATACGTTATACGTTATACGTTATACGTCATTCGTTATACGTTAGACGTTACACAATATAGGTTATACGTTATACGTTATACGTTATACGTTATACGTTATACGTTATACGTTACACGTTATACGTTATACGATATACGTTATACGACATAAGTTATACGTTATACCTTATACGTTATACGTTATACGTTTTACGTTATACGTTATACGTTATACATTATACGTTATACGTTATAGAATATACGTTATACGTTATACGTTATACGTTATACGTTATACGTTATACGTTATACGTTATACGTTATACGTTATACGTTATACGTTATACGTTATACGTTATACGTTATACGTTATACGTTACACGTTGTACGTTGTACGTTATACGTTATACGTTATACGTTATACGTTATACGTTATACGTTATACGTTATACGTTATACGTTATACGCTATACGTTATACATTATACGTTATACGTTATACGTTATACGTTATACGTTATAGAATATACGTTATAGGTTATACGTTATAGGTTATACGTTGTACGTTATACGTTATACGTTATACGTTATACGTTATACGTTATACGTTATACGTTATACGTTATACGTTATACGTTATACGTTATACGTTATACGTTATACGTTATACGTTATACGTTATACGTTATACGTCATTCGTTATACGTTAGACGTTACACAATATAGGTTATACGTTATACGTTATACGTTATACGTTATACGTTATACGTTATACGTTACACGTTATACGTTATACGATATACGTTATACGACATAAGTTATACGTTATACCTTATACGTTATACGTTATACGTTTTACGTTATACGTTATACGTTATACGTTATACGTTATACGTTATACGTTTTACGTTATACGTTATACGTTATACGTTATACATTATATGTTATACATAATACGTTATAGGTTATACGTTATACGTTATACGTTCTACGTTATACGTTCTACGTTATACGTTATACGTTAAACGTTATACGTTATACGTTATACGTTATACGTTATACGTTATAGAATATACGTTATAGGTTATACGTTGTACGTTATACGTTATACGTTATAAGTTATAGGTTATACGTTATACGTTATACGTTATACGTTATACGTTATACGTTATACGTTATACGTTATACGTTATACGTTATACGTTATACGTTATACGTTATACGTTATACATTATACGTTATACGTTATAGAATATACGTTATAGGTTATACGTTATACGTTATACGTTATACGTTATACGTTATAAGTTATACGATATACGTTATACGTCATAAGTTATACGTTATACGTTATACGTTATACGTTATACGTTATACGCTATACGTTCTACGTTATACGTTATATAATACGTTATACGTTATACGTTATACGTTATACGTTATACGTTATACGTTATACGTTATACGTTATACGTTATACGTTAGACGTTATACGTTATACGTTATACGTTATACGTTATACGTTATACGTTATACGTTATAGAATATACGTTATAGGTTATACGTTATACGTTATACGTTATACGTTATACGTTATACGTTATACGTTATAGAATATACGTTATAGGTTATACGTTATACGTTATACGTTATACGTTATATGTTATACGTTATACGTTATACGTTATACGTTATACGTTATACGTTATACGTTATACGTTATACGTTATACGTTATACGTTATACGTTATACGTTATACGTTATACGTTATACGTTATACGTCATTCGTTATACGTTAGACGTTACACAATATAGGTTATACGTTATACGTTATACGTTATACGTTATACGTTATACGTTATACGATATACGTTATACGTTATACGTTATACGTTATACGATATACGTTATACGTTATACGTTATACGTTATACGCTATACGTTATACGTTATACGTTATACGTTATACGTTATACGTTATACGTTATACGTTATACGTCATACGTTATACGTTATACGTTATACGTTCTACGTTATACGTTATATAATATGTTATACGTTATACGTTATACGTTATACGTTATACGTTATACGTTATACGTTATACGTTATACGTTATACGTTATACGTTATACGTTATACGTTATACGTTATACGTTATCCGTTATACGTTATACGTTATACGTTATACGTTATACGTAATATGTAATACGTCATACGTTTTACGTTATACGCTATGCGTTATACGTTATACGTTATACGTCATACTTTATACGTTATACGTTATACGTTATACGTTATACGTTACACGTTATACGTTATACGTTATACGTTATACGTTATACGTTATACGTTATAGGTTATACGTTATACGTTATACGATATACGTTATAGGTCATACCTTATACGTGATACGTTATACGTTATACGTTATACGTTATACGTTATACGTTATACGTTATACGTAATATGTAATACGTCATACGTTATACGTTTTACGTTATACGTTATACGTTATACGTTATACGTTATACGTTATACGTTATACGTTATACGTTATACGTTATACGTTATACGTTATACGTTATACGTTATACGTTATACGTTATACGTTATACGTTATACTTTATACGTTATACGTTATACGTTATACGTTATACGTTATACGTTATACGTTATACGTTATACGTTATACGTTATACGTTATACGTTATACGTTTTACGTTATGCGTTATACGTTATACGTTATACGTTATACGTTATACGTTATACGTTATACGTTATACGTTATACGTAATACGTTATAGGTTATACGTTATACGTAATACGTTATACGTCATACGTTATACGTTATACGTTATAGGTTATACGTTATACGTTATACGTTATACGTTATACGTTATACGTTATACGTTATACGTTATACGTTATACGTTATACGTTATACGTTATACGTTATACGTTATACGTTATACTTTATACGTTATACGTTATACGTTATACGTTATACGTTATACGTTATACGTTATACGTTATACGTTATACGTTATACGTAATATGTAATACGTCATACGTTCTACGTTATACGTTACACGTTATACGTTATACGTTATACGTTATACGTTATACGTTATACGTTATACGTTATACGTTATACGTTATACGTTATACGTTATACGTTATACGTTATACGTTATACGTTTTACGTTATTCGTTATACGTTATACGTTATACGTTATACGTTATACGTTATACGTTATACGTTATACGTTATACGTTATACGTTATACGTTATACGTTATACGTTATACGTTATACGTTATACGTTTTACGTTATGCGTTATACGTTATACGTTATACGTTATACGTTATACGTTATACGTTATACGTTATACGTTATACGTAATACGTTATAGGTTATACGTTATACGTAATACGTTATACGTCATACGTTATACGTTATACGTTATAGGTTATACGTTATACGTTATACGTTATACGTTATACGTTATACGTTATACGTTATACGTTATACGTTATACGTTATACGTTATACGTTATACGTTATACGTTATACTTTATACGTTATACGTTATACGTTATACGTTATACGTTATACGTTATACGTTATACGTTATACGTTATACGTTATACGTAATATGTAATACGTCATACGTTTTACGTTATACGTTACACGTTATACGTTATACGTTATACGTTATACGTTATACGTTATACGTTATACGTTATACGTTATACGTTATACGTTATACGTTATACGTTATACGTTATACGTTATACGTTTTACGTTATTCGTTATACGTTATACGTTATACGTTATACGTTATACGTTATACGTTATACGTTATACGTTATACGTTATACGTTATACGTTATACGTTATACGTTATACGTTATACGTTATACGTTATACGTTATACGTTATACGTTGTACGTTATACGTTATACGTTATACGTTATACGTTATACGTTATACGTTATACGTAATACGTTATAGGTTATACGTTATACGTAATACGTTATACGTCATACGTTATACGTTATACGTTATAGGTTATACGTTATACGTTATACGTTATACGTTATACGTTATACGTTATACGTTATACGTTATACGTTATACGTTATACGTTATACGTTATACGTTATACGTTATACTTTATACGTTATACGTTATACGTTATACGTTATACGTTATACGTTATACGTTATACGTTATACGTTATACGTTATACGTAATATGTAATACGTCATACGTTTTACGTTATACGTTACACGTTATACGTTATACGTTATACGTTATACGTTATACGTTATACGTTATACGTTATACGTTATACGTTATACGTTATACGTTATACGTTATACGTTATACGTTTTACGTTATTCGTTATACGTTATACGTTATACGTTATACGTTATACGTTATACGTTATACGTTATACGTTATACGTTATACGTTATACGTTATACGTTATACGTTATACGTTATACGTTATACGTTATACGTTGTACGTTATACGTTATACGTTATACGTTATACGTTAGATGTTACACAATATAGGTTATACGTTATACGTTATACGTTATACGTTATACGTTATACGTTATACGTTATACGTTATACGTTATACGTTATACGTTATACGTTATACGTTATACGTTATACGTTATACGTTATACGTTATACGTTATACGTTATACGTTATAGAATATACGTTATAGGTTATACGTTATACGTTATACGTTATACGTTATACGTTATAAGTTATACGTTATACGTTATACGTTATACGTTATACGTTATACGATATACGTTATACGTTATACGTTATACGTTATACGTTATACGTTGTACCTTATACGTTATACGTCATTTTATACGTTATACGTTATAGAATATACGTTATAGGTTATACGTTATACGTTATACGTTATACGTTATACGTTATACGTTATACGTTATACGTTATACGTTATACGTTATACGTTATACGTTATACGTTATACGTTATACGTTATACGTTATACGTTATACGTTATACGTTATACGTTATACGTTATACGTTATACGTTATACGTTAACGTTATACGTTATACGTTATACGTTATACGTTATACGTTATACGTTATACGTTATACGTTATACGTTATACGTTATACGTTATACGTTATACGTTATACGTTATACGTTATACGTTATACTTTATACGTTATACGTTATACGTTATACGTTATACGTTATACGTTATACGTTATACGTTATACGTTATACGTTATACGTTATACGTTATACGTTATACGTTATATCGTTATACGTAATATGTAATACGTCATACGTTTATGCTATACTTTATACGTTATACGTTATACGTTATACGTTATACGTTATACGTTATACGTTATACGTTATACGTTATACGTTATACGTTATACGTTATACGTTATACGTTATACGTTATACGTTATACGTTATACGTTATACGTTATACGTTATACGTTATACGTTATACGTTATACGTTATTATACGTTATACGTTATACGTTATACGTTATACGTTATACGTTATACGTTATACGTTATACGTTATACGTTATACGTTATACGTTATACGTAATATGTAATACGTCATACGTTTTACGTTATACGCTATGCGTTATACGTTATACGTTATACGTCATACTTTATACGTTATACGATATACGTTATACGTTATACGTTATACGTTACACGTTATACGTTATACGTTATACGTTATACGTTATACGTTATACGTTGTACGTTATACGTTATACGTTATAGGTTATACGTTATACGTTATACGATATACGTTATAGGTCATACCTTATACGTGATACGTTATACGTTATACGTTATACGTTATACGTTATACGTTATACGTTATACGTAATATGTAATACGTCATACGTTATACGTTTTACGTTATACGTTATACGTTATACGTTATACGTTATACGTTATACGTTATACGTTATACGTTATACGTTTTACGTTATGCGTTATACGTTATACGTTATACGTTATACGTTATACGTTATACGTTATACGTTACACGTTGTACGTTGTACGTTATACGTTATACGTTATACGTTATACGTTATACGTTATACGTTATACGTTATACGTTATACGTTATACGCTATACGTTATACATTATACGTTATACGTTATACGTTATAAGTTATACGTTATACGTTATACGTTATACGTTATACGTTATACGTTATACGTTATACGTTATACGTTATACGTTATACGTTATACGTTATACGTTATACGTTATACGTTATACGTTATAGAATATACGTTATAGGTTATACGTTATAGGTTATACGTTGTACGTTATACGTTATACGTTATAAGTTATACGTTATACGTTATACGTTATACGTTATACGTTATACGTTATACGTTATACGTTATACGTTATACGTTATATGTTATACGTTATACGTTATACGTTATACGTCATTCGTTATACGTTAGACGTTACACAATATAGGTTATACGTTATACGTTATACGTTATACGTTATACGTTATACGGTATATGTTGTACGTTATACGTTATACGTTATACGTTGTACATTATACGTTATACGTTATACGTTATACGTTATACGTTATACGTTATACGTTATAGGTTATACGTTGTACGTTATACGTTATACGTTATAAGTTATACGTTATACGTCATACGTTATACGTTATACGTTATATGTTACACGTTATACGTTATACGTTACACGTTCTACGTTATACGTTACACGTTATACGTTATACGTTATATGTTGTACGTTATACGTTATACGTTATACGTTATACATTATACGTTATACGTTATACGTTATACGTTATACGTTATATGTTACACGTTATACGTTATATGTTACACGTTATACGTTATACGTTACACGTTCTACGTTATACGTTACACGTTATACGTTATACGTTACACGTTATACGTTATACGTTATACGTTATACGTTTTAAGTTGTACGTTATACGTTATAGGTTATACGTTATACGTTATACGTTATACGTTATACGTTATACGTTATACGTTATACGTTATACGTTATACGTTATACGTTATACGTCATACGTTATACGTTATACGTTATACGTTATGCGTTATACGTTATACGTTATACGCTATACGTTCTACGTTATACGTTATATAATACGTTATACGTTATACGTTATACGTTATACGTTATACGTTATACGTTATACGTTATACGTTATACGTTATACGTTATACGTTATACGTTAGACGTTATACGTTATACGTTATACGTTATACGATATACGTTATACGTTATACGTTATACGTTATAGAATATACGTTATAGGTTATACGTTATACGTTATACGTTATACGTTATACGTTATACGTTATACGTTATACGTTATACGTTATACGTTATACGTTATACGTTATACGTTATACGTTATACGTTATACGTTATACGTTATACGTTATAGAATATACGTTATAGGTTATACGTTATACGTTATACGTTATACGTTATACGTTATACGTTATACGTTATACGTTATACGTTATAGAATATACGTTATAGGTTATACGTTATACGTTATACGTTATACGTTATAAGTTATACGTTATACGTTATACGTTATAGGTCATACCTTATACGTGATACGTTATACGTTATACGTTATACGTTATACGTTATACGTTATACGTTATACGTAATATGTAATACGTCATACGTTATACGTTTTACGTTATACGTTATACGTTATACGTTATACGTTATACGTTATACGTTATACGTTATACGTAATATGTAATACGTCATACGTTTTACGTTATACGTTACACGTTATACGTTATACGTTACACGTTATACGTTATACGTTATACGTTATACGTTATACGTTATACGTTATACGTTATACGTTATACGTTATACGTTATACGTTATACGTTTTACGTTATTCGTTATACGTTATACGTTATACGTTATACGTTATACGTTATACGTTATACGTTATACGTTATACGTTATACGTTATACGTTATACGTTATACGTTATACGTTATACGTTATACGTTATACGTTGTACGTTATACGTTATACGTTATACGTTATACGTTAGATGTTACACAATATAGGTTATACGTTATACGTTATACGTTATACGTTATACGTTATACGTTATACGTTATACGTTATACGTTATACGTTATACGTTATACGTTATACGTTATACGTTATACGTTATACGTTATACGTTATACGTTATACGTTATACGTTATACGTTATACGTTATACGTTATAGAATATACGTTATAGGTTATACGTTATACGTTATACGTTATACGTTATACGTTATAAGTTATACGTTATACGTTATACGTTATACGTTATACGTTATACGTTATACGTTATACGTTATACGTTATACGTTATACGTTATACGTTGTACCTTATACGTTATACGTCATTCGTTATACGTTAGACGTTACACAATATAGGTTATACGTTATACGTTATACGTTATACGTTATACGTTATACGTTATACGTTATACGTTATACGTTATACGTTATACGTTATACGTTATACGTTATACGTTATACGTTATACGTTATACGTTATACGCTATACGTTATACGTTATACGCTATACGTTATACGTTATACGTTATACGTTATACGTCATACATTATACGTTAGACGTTACACGTTATACGTTATACGTTATACGTTATACGTTATACGTTATACGTTATACGTTATACGTTATACGTTATACGTTATACGTTATACTTTATACGTTATACGTTATACGTTATACGTTATACGTTATACGTTATACGTTATACGTTATACGTTATAAGTTATACGTTATACGTTATACGTTATACGTTATACGTTATACGTTATACGTTATACGTTATACGTTATACGTTATACGTTATACGTTGTACCTTATACGTTATACGTCATTCGTTATACGTTAGACGTTACACAATATAGGTTATACGTTATACGTTATACGTTATACGTTATACGTTATACGTTATACGTTATACGTTATACGTTATACGTTATACGTTATACGTTATACGTTATACGTTATACGTTATACGTTATACGTTATACGCTATACGTTATACGTTATACGCTATACGTTATACGTTATACGTTATACGTTATACGTCATACATTATACGTTAGACGTTACACGTTATACGTTATACGTTATACGTTATACGTTATACGTTATACGTTATACGTTATACGTTATACGTTATACGTTATACGTTATACTTTATACGTTATACGTTATACGTTATACGTTATACGTTATACGTTATACGTTATACGTTATACGTTATACGTTATACGTTATACGTTATACGTTATATGTTATACGTAATATGTAATACGTCATACGTTTTATGCTATACTTTATACGTTATACGTTATACGTTATACGTTATACGTTATACGTTATACGTTATACGTTATACGTTATACGTTATACGTTATACGTTATACGTTATACGTTATACGTTATACGTTATACGTTATACGTTATACGTTCTACGTTATACGTTATACGTTATACGTTATACGTTATACGTTATACGTTATACGTTATACGTTATACGTTATACGTTATACGTTATACGTTATACGTTATACGTTATACGTTATACGTTATACGTTATACGTTATACGTAATATGTAATACGTCATACGTTTTACGTTATACGCTATGCGTTATACGTTATACGTTATACGTCATACTTTATACGTTATACGATATACGTTATACGTTATACGTTATACGTTACACGCTATACGTTATACGTTATACGTTATACGTTATACGTTATACGTTATACGTTATACGTTATAGGTTATACGTTATACGTTATACGATATACGTTATAGGTCATACCTTATACGTGATACGTTATACGTTATACGTTATACGTTATACGTTATACGTTATACGTTATACGTAATATGTAATACGTCATACGTTATACGTTTTACGTTATACGTTATACGTTATACGTTATACGTTATACGTTATACGTTATACGTTATACGTTTTACGTTATGCGTTATACGTTATACGTTATACGTTATACGTTATACGTTATACGTTATACGTTACACGTTGTACGTTGTACGTTATACGTTATACGTTATACGTTATACGTTATACGTTATACGTTATACGTTATACGTTATACGTTATACGCTATACGTTATACATTATACGTTATACGTTATACGTTATAAGTTATACGTTATACGTTATACGTTATACGTTATACGTTATACGTTATACGTTATACGTTATACGTTATACGTTATACGTTATACGTTATACGTTATACGTTATACGTTATACGTTATACGTTATAGAATATACGTTATAGGTTATACGTTATAGGTTATACGTTGTACGTTATACGTTATACGTTATAAGTTATACGTTATACGTTATACGTTATACGTTATACGTTATACGTTATACGTTATACGTTATACGTTATAACGTTATACGTTATACGTTATACGTTATACGTTATACGTTATACGTCATTCGTTATACGTTAGACGTTACACAATATAGGTTATACGTTATACGTTATACGTTATACGTTATACGTTATACGTTATATGTTGTACGTTATACGTTATACGTTATACGTTGTACATTATACGTTATACGTTATACGTTATACGTTATACGTTATACGTTATACCTTATAGGTTATACGTTGTACGTTATACGTTATACGTTATAAGTTATACGTTATACGTCATACGTTATACGTTATACGTTATATGTTACACGTTATACGTTATACGTTACACGTTCTACGTTATACGTTACACGTTATACGTTATACGTTATATGTTGTACGTTATACGTTATACGTTATACGTTATACATTATACGTTATACGTTATACGCTATACGTTATACGTTATACGTTATATGTTACACGTTATACGTTATATGTTACACGTTATACGTTATACGTTACACGTTCTACGTTATACGTTACACGTTATACGTTATACGTTACACGTTATACGTTATACGTTATACGTTATACGTTTTAAGTTGTACGTTATACGTTATAGGTTATACGTTATACGTTATACGTTATACGTTATACGTTATACGTTATACGTTATACGTTATACGTTATACGTTATACGTTATACGTCATACGTTATACGTTATACGTTATACGTTATGCGTTATACGTTATACGTTATACGCTATACGTTCTACGTTATACGTTATATAATACGTTATACGTTATACGTTATACGTTATACGTTATACGTTATACGTTATACGTTATACGTTATACGTTATACGTTAGACGTTATACGTTATACGTTATACGTTATACGTTATACGTTATACGTTATACGTTATACGTTATAGAATATACGTTATAGGTTATACGTTATACGTTATACGTTATACGTTATACGTTATACGTTATACGTTATACGTTATACGTTATACGTTATACGTTATACGTTATACGTTATACGTTATACGTTATACGTTATACGTTATACGTTATACGTTATACGTTATACGTTATACGTTATACGTTATACGTTATACGTTATACGTTATAGAATATACGTTATAGGTTATACGTTATACGTTATACGTTATACGTTATACGTTATACGTTATACGTTATACGTTATAGAATATACGTTATAGGTTATACGTTATACGTTATACGTTATACGTTATAAGTTATACGTTATACGTTATACGTTATAGGTCATACCTTATACGTGATACGTTATACGTTATACGTTATACGTTATACGTTATACGTTATACGTTATACGTAATATGTAATACGTCATACGTTATACGTTTTACGTTATACGTTATACGTTATACGTTATACGTTATACGTTATACGTTATACGTTATACGTTTTACGTTATGCGTTATACGTTATACGTTATACGTTATACGTTATACGTTATACGTTATACGTTATACGTTATACGTTATACGTAATACGTTATAGGTTATACGTTATACGTAATACGTTATACGTTATACGTTATACGTTATACGTTATACGTTATACGTTATACGTTATACGTTATACGTTATACGTTATACGTTATACGTTATACGTTATACGTTACACGTTATACGTTATACGTTATACGTTATACGTTATACGTTATACGTTATACGTTATACGTTATACGTTATACGTTATACGTTATACGTTATACGTTTTACGTTATTCGTTATACGTTCTTCGTTACACGTTATACGTTATACGTTATACGTCATACGTTATACGTTATACGTTATATGTTACACGTTATACGTTATACGTTACACGTTCTACGTTATACGTTACACGTTATACGTTATACGTTATATGTTATACGTTATACGTTATACGTTATACGTTATACGTTATACGTTATACGTTATACGTTATACGTTATACGTTATACGTTATACGTTATACGTTATACGTTATACGTTATACGTTATACGTTATACGTTATACGTTATACGTTATACGTTATACGTTATAACG